>NC_045553.1:43394265-43441765 GCF_009769535.1 Thamnophis elegans
AAAGGAAGGAAGGAGAGAGGGGGTTTGAAATGCCAGTGGTCTGATTCTCCTTGGACTGCTGGAGAAAGCATCAAAGGAAAGAGCAAGAAGAGAGAAAAGCAGGTGCCCGTTCGGGGCGGGGGGTGATGCCACCTCTCAGCACCCCTCTTCAACCAAACCATCTACCCTATTCCAGCGCTCACTGTTTTGTATACTTCCCCCTCCCCCCCAGATGTTTCTCCTTATCACTGTATTTGCAATCTGGATGACAGGCCTCCAGCAAAGGAAATGAGTGACACTGGGTTTTAACAGATTAGCAGATTGTTGGAAGGGACCTTGTAGGTCATCTAGTCCAACCCTCCACCCAAGCGGGAGATCCTACGCCATTTTCAACAGATGGCAGTTGGGGCTCTTCTTGAAAACCTTAATCATTCTGCCAGGAAATTTCACCTTAGTTCTAAGTTGCTTCTCTCCTTGATGGTTCTTGTCCTGCCCTCAGGTGCCTTGGAGAATACCTTGACTCCCTCTTCTTTGTGGCAGCCCCTGAGATATTGGAGATATCATGTCTCCCCTGGTCCTTCTTTTCATTCAACTAGACATATCCAGTTCCTGCAACCCTTCTTCATATGTTTTAGCCTCCAGTCCCCCAATCATCTGTGTTGCTCTTCTCTGCACGTGGCTTTAAATCAGATGGACACTAGGAACAGCAGCTCTTCCTTTGCCTACGTGGGTTGTTGGCTCTCTCTCTCTTCTCTCCTCCCCTTCTCTTCTGTTGGTCAACCACAGAAAGATGCAGGCTCCGGAGAGCGCCTGTCCACCCCTCCCGATTCATTGATTGATTTATTTTATTTAGGTAGTCAAACATGCAAAAGATAACAGGTAGAAGCATAAACCTAAATATGAATACAGGAAATGAGTACGAATAAATGGGGACAGTGGGACAGGGATGGTAGGCATGCTGGTGCACTAATGCACGTCCCTTACAGACCTCTTAGTAATGGGGTGAGGTCAACAGTAGACAGTCTTAGGTTAAAGTTTTGGGGGTTTGAGGATGTAACAACAGAGTCAGGTAGAGCATTCCAGGCGTTGACCACTGTTGATGAAGTCGTATTTTCTGCAATCGAGTTTGGAGCAGTTTACCTTGTGTTTGTATCTATTGTTTGCTTGGGTATTTTTCTTGGTTGAAGACCAAGGAAAGAGAAAAGGGGAGATTCTCTTCTTAAGGAATATAGAGGCTGCACAATTGGTCCTAATTTCCAAATCCAGGGTGAATCCATTTCACAAGGGCCACAATCCTCCAAGTCAAAAATAAGAATTAGGCTATCCTGCCTCATCCATTTCAGAAATCCAAAAACCCACACTTCGCTTCAACAATCTTAGCAATATTTACGTCTGACTTGTTCAACAGAATAACAGAGTTAGAAGGGACCTTGGAGGTCTTCTAATCCAACCCCCTGCTCAAGCAGGAGACCCTATGTCAGAACAAATGGTGGTCCAATCTATTCTTAAAGACCTCCAGTGATGGAGCACTCACAACGTCTGGAGGCAAGTTGTTGCACTGATTAAATGTTTTTACTGTTAGGAAATTTCTCTTGAGTCCTAGGACAGTTCTCTCCTTCATTAACTTCCGCCCATTGTTTCTTGTCCTATCTTAAGGTACTTTGCAGAATAGGTTGACTCCTCTTCTTTGGAGCAGCTCCTTAGATATTGGAACATTGCTAATTATTATTATTATTATGTGGTTAATCTTTGGTGAGATTCACAGCCTTTGGGGCTGGTTGGTAGCTCAACAGTTCAAGTCCAAACCAAGGACCTAGGAACTGTTAAGGTAACATCGGAGGATATAAGCTGTTCCAAGTAGGGTGGTTTTTTTGTAGAATCAGAATGTTCAAGTCCGATAAATTTAGAATTTCCAAATAGCGAGGTGGCCCTTTAGGTATTGCTCCAAGGGCTCCAATTTCAATCGGGACAACATACGATTTCTTTTTCCACAGTCGCTCAACTTCATTTTGCAAGTCCCGGTACTTTGTGATTTTTTCCTTGCTGTTTATCTTCAATTCATGCATCACCAGGTATTGCAATGTCAATGAACCATACTTTTTTCTTTTCAACTATTGTTATGTCAGGTGTGTTGTGGGCCAAGTGACTGTCCGTCTGAATTCTGAAGTCCCACAAGATCTTGACTTTCTCATTCTCTAAAACCTTCTCAACCTGATGTTCCCAGTGGGTTGTTGTTGTTGTTATTTGATTATAGATACTTAAATATGACCCATCAAACCTCCCAGATGGGGAGCCTTTAGCTACTCTTTATGGGGGGGTTGTGATTGACTTTTAGAGACTTGGTGAAATGTTGGATCAATGCTGGGAAGAATGGCAATAGCCCATGCAAACGGACCTCGTGTATTAGCTAGTTTCATGTTTCCGGGCCAGACGTCTTCGCCATGGAAGACTGGTGCTAATCCAAGCCATCACTGATACAAAGTCATTGCAGCATCTCTCCAAAATGGAACTGGTGGTCTTCTAGCAAGCTAAAGACTTGATGTACTTTGGCAAAATCTCCAGTTCTCTTATCTCTTGATGAGCATCAAGATCACCCTTGCTCTTTTGAGATCTTTCTAGTTTCATACATGACAGACAGACAGAGACCCATCAGACAGCAAGATGATGATGACACTGAATGAAGAAGTCAAGTGAAGGATATCTGGTCAACACGGGAGTTCTACTTAAGGTATCTTAAGGATCTGACCCATCCACACTAAGCCATCATCACACTTGATGAAGCAAACCATTGTATGGCTACCACATCTGGGCTACAAAAACCCCATTATTTTGGACAAAATACGTCCAAAGCCAATGATTGCAATCAAACAGTAGACCTGTTCATAGATGGCTTAACCATAGTCAAGACAACCCCAACTGCAGATAACTCTAGATATGTAGACCGGCACCGAGAATTTTTCAGCCTGTTTAACTTGCGTTTTATGGAATTAACCCACATGTAGCCATAGCCTAGATCGGGGCTTCTCAAATTTGGCAGCTTGAAGATGGGTGGGCTTCCATTCCCAGAATCCCCCAGCCACTCATCCTTGCTGAGGAAGTATGGGAGTTGAAGTCAATGCCACTTCAAATGTCCAAGGTGGAGAAACACTGATCTAGAGGCTTTGTTACCTCCAACAGACCGATTAGATCCCACAGATTAGGCCTCCTCCGAATTCCATCCACTGGCCAATGCCGATTGGCTACTACCCGGAGGAGAGCCTTCTCTGTGGCTGCTCCGGCCCTCTGGAACGAGCTTCCCATGGAGATTTGGACCCTCACCACCCTCCAGGCTTTCCGCAAAGCCCTTAAAAACCTGGTTGTTCCGACAGGCCTGGGGCTGATGAGTTCCTATCCCCGCTCGAATGGTGTGGCTGTTGATTGTTTTTAAAATTGTGGTGTTGTGTTGTCCGTTGTCTTTTTTTTCTTGTTTGTACCCCTGACTTGGTTTGTGAGCCGCCCTGAGTCCCGCTGGGAATATGGCGGCATAGAAATACAATAAAATCGAAATCGAATTGTGGATCATTTCCAACCTTCCCCCCATCCCTCAAGCAACTACCAAGTGTAAAAAAAGGGGCTCTTAACTAGATTGTCTTTCGAGACCCTTCCTTGTGGGCTCCACTGACAGGAAGATGCCGGTAATTCAGCAACCGTTTAATGATTTCTCAGCGCACCAAGACACAAACGCCAAGCCACATGAGATCCTTGTCTGCCTAAAATCGACAAGGCCGTGGACAACTAGACTCGCTTGCTCCCGTGGGAATACGGCTGGCAATCTTGTAAGGCTCAGGTAAAAAAAAAATCCATTCTAGTGACCTTAAGTGCTTTTGATTCCATTTCCTACCGGCGTGGATACGGATATGTCTGCAACCGTTTGACAAGATGTGGAACCATTTGTTTCCGGGAATGAAGGCAAAAGTTAAGTGTTACCGGAAAGAAGGAAGGTGGATCAGCATAAAACAAGAAACTCTTCACCTCATGATAGTCTATAACCGTGATGGCAAACCTATGGCACGCGTGCCACAGGTGGCACACGGAGCCATTTGTTAGGGTGCGTGAGGCGTTGCCCTGTCAGCTCCAGTGCGCATCCATGCGCTGGCCAGCTGACTTCGGCCTTCTTTTAAGGCTGTTTTTCGCCCTCCGGAGCCTTCTGGAAGCTTCCCTAAAGCCTCTGGAGGGCAAAAAACAACCAAATGCGCAAACCAGAAGTTTGGGAACGGACTTCCAGTTTGCACGTTGGGCCTTTTTTCACACTCCGGAGGCTTCAGGGAAGCTTCCAGAACCTTCCTTCCTTTTGTTTTGGAGCAGTGGCTAGAATGCAGTATTGCAGGCTAATTCTGCCAACTGCCTGCAGTTCGATCTTTAGAGAAGGCTGTAAAGTACTGTAAAGCAGTATATAAGTCTAAGTGCTATTACTAGTCCTTCCTTCCTCTCTGTCTCCCCCTTTCCTTCCTTCCTTCCTTTCTTCTGTTTTGGAGCAGTGGTTAGAATGCAGTATTTCAGGCTAATTCTGCCAACTGCCTGCAGTTCGATCTTTAGAGAAGGCTGTAAAGTACTGTAAAGTGGTATATAAGTCTAAGTGCTATTACTAGTCCTTCCTTCCTCTCTGTCTCCCCCTTTCCTTCCTTCCTTCCTTTCTTCTGTTTTGGAGCAGTGGTTAGAATGCAGTATTGCAGGCTAATTCTGCCAACTGCCTGCAGTTCGATCCTCACTGGCTCAAGGCTGACTCAGCCTTCCATCCTTCCGAGGTGGGTAAAAAGAAGGACCCAGATTGTTAGGGGCGATAGACTGACTCTGTAAACTGCTTAGAGAGGGCTGTAAAGCACTGTAAAGCAGTATATAAGTCTAAGTGCTATTGCTATCATCAGCTGTGCAGAGGTTTTCCTCTAAAACTAGAAAGCTGCGTCTGTCACCACAGAGATGACATCGCTCTCCTAACAGCAGATTATAATCCTCCCGTCTGATGCCAAGATGCTTCCCCCAGCAGTGCATTTGCAAAAAAAAAAAATGTGAGGCAGCTTCCCCTTCATGCAAGCTAACTGCCCGAGCTAGTCTGGATTTCATTAAAAGGAAAGAACGGGCACCGAACGAGGGCAGCGGTGGGCTTGACTCGTTCAGGAGGCAGGCGGTGCTATTTTTAACCAGACGGACAAGATTTGGAAGATGTGCAATAATGAACACGACATCCTCGTTCAAATGCCAAACGGGCACAGCCGGCGTTAGAGAATTAGTGAGTTTCTGGGGCACGTGGCACGGCTTCAAGCAAGCCCTACATTTCCTGGTGACAAAAGCGGCGACTGTGCCCACAGCCACCCAAAGAGGCCCTTGCGACCTGCCCTTGGAGCTCCAGGACCCTCACTCTGCAAAAAGAGATGTGTCCCGGCTGCAACACATCCACCAATCCGATGAGAAAGAGATCTACTTCCACCAAGCGGGTGGGATCGAGAACGCAAGGGAGACCTCACTTTCCTTTCTGCATGGAAGGTTCGGGACCCGGGGGATGGCATCGGGATGGCACCCCACCAAACCCCGTCTTGCTGGAGGAGGAAGATGAAGGAGGATAGATCGTCCCTGTGGTTTCTTTCGCCCAGCTTTCTAAGCTTCATTCAAAATGCCCTTCGATGAATGGGGGCGCCTTTAACACAATCGCACCTTCTTCCATCCCATCATAAGGAATTATTTCAGGAGCACTTTTGAGGAAGGCCCAGTGTTACAAGCAGTCCCTCAAATCTTAATTCACTCAGCCCAGCTTTAGGAATATTTCTTCTAACATATTGGAGAAAGAGTGTTTGTGTGTGCGTCCGTGCATGCACGCGCGCACGCGCGCACACACACACACACACACACAAAATATGAAGATGTATCCAAGGATATCCAAAGGATCATAACCACATTATTCAAGGTCAACCTTTTGTCCTTCCTCTGCAAAAGGTTGAGATCACCTTTCCTTCCTTCCTTCTCTCCTTCCCTCTTTCTTTCTTTCTCTTTCCCTACTTCCTTCCTACTCTCTTTCACTCTCCCTCTGTCCTTCTTTCTCTTTCTTTCTTTCTCTTTCCCTTCTTCCTTTCTTCCTTCCCTTTTTCTCTTTCTTTTTCTTTCTTTCTTTCCCTTCCTTCCTTCCCTCTTCCTTTCTCTCTCACTTTCTTTCTCTTTCTCTTTCCCTCCTTCCTTCCTTCCTTGTTTCTTTCTTTACTTCTTTCTCTCTGTGTCTCTCCCTCATGCTTTCTTTTTCTCTTTCTTTCTCTTTCCCTTCTTCCTTCCCTCTTTCTTTTTCTTTCTTTCTCTTTCCCTCCCTCCTTCTTTCCTTCCTCGTTTCTTTCTTTATTTCTTTCTCTCTGTGTCTCTCCCATTCTTTCTTTTTCTCTTTATTTCTCTTTCTTTCTCTTTCCCTCCTTCCTTCTCTTTTTCTCTCTCTATTTCTTTCTCTCTCTTTATTTATTTATTTCTCTTTCCTTCCTTCTTTGTTTCTTTCTTTACTTCTTTCTCTCTGTGTGTCTCTCTCTCACTCTCTTTCTCTTCTCTCTTTCCCATTCCAACGTGATTTCCATTCTGGTTACTTTTTTTCTTAAAAGGGAGAAGAGGTAAAAATGCCCCTTTTGAGTTCTCAGATAACTATTACCTGCAACCCAATTTACTCAGAGGTAACCTCCTAGAAGAAGATTCATAAGAACATCCTCTTCTACAGCAAGGACTGACTCGAGGATGACAATTTGGAGATGCAGGTTGCATGTCTTGTCCTTCTTCATTATGATGAATGAAGACCTTTCTTAATTCATGGATTTCCGTAATGTCAAAAAAGCTAACAAAGATCATGTACTCATTATCTACTAATCTATCTACTAATATTCCCAGAAAAGAATCTGAAGTAATGAAATTGAGAAGTAAGTTAGATGCTTTCAGTATATTGTATCTGACAACGTCCTTGAATCTTCTTCAGAAACTTCAACAGATGCATGAAGACACCAACAATCTATCAACAGACATTCTCACCTGTCATATATTATTAGTCCAACCTTCTCAAATCTGCTATCTTCGAAATCTGTTGGACTACCATCTCATAATTCCTTGGAAAAAAAACAGTTTAAATATATTTATCACATCGGGCCCGTAAATGTTGAGATGAATGTTTTACTACTCATTAATTATTGAATGTTTAATTTCATATTTGCGAATGCTTTAAATTGCACTCATTCTACATAGCACCTACGTTGAAAAATAGTTGCTATTATTTTTAATGATAATAATAATGAATGAGCCACAGGCCAATAATAAGTAAGCCCGACTACCCTGTGAACTAAATTGCCCAGCAGTTTTCACTTCTACGGACAGTAATTATAGGCAAAATTCTGTGGGGCTGTCCATGAGACGGAAAAGGACCCATGCTGTTTAGTCAAAAGAATCGTAAATATTCATAATTTGCCACAGCAACAAATACAATGCATGACCTATTGCATCATTGATAATCCTTAATTCAGGAACCAACCACGCCTCGCGTGATTTTCTATTTTATTTGGGGGAAAAACAGACTTCAATTCCGGGTCCTGGCTAAGAAGATCACTAATTTATATTTAAGGAGAGAAGAGAATCCAGAATGTCTTTGTTCCCATTTCATTTTAAGCCGCTTTAGAACAATACAGTTAATTGATTTTTTTTTAATTCAACCCAGATTTCCAAAAAAGAATAAGAGAGATCTATTTTTACCTGTTTGGCTGAACTCAGCACCCTAAATGGATTTGCAGAAGGCTCAAAAGTGTTCCAGAAAAGTCTGCCAAGATAATTTTTCAATGCAAGGGAGTTTTTGTTTTGCTTTTTCCTTCTTCTCTTCCTCTTTCTCCTAGGAGAACTTGAGCTACACCTGAATAAGCATCATCTCCAAAGGCATTTTTCTCCATCACTCTGGAACCCCCGCCCCCACCCCCAGAAATAGGGCTCCTGGAAGTGTCTTGCACGCAAAACAAATTATGCATCCGACTGGAATTTCACTCAAGGCTACAAGACAAGCTCAACAACCAACTAATGGCACACAGAGCCTTCTGCTCTAATAGGCAACAAGACATGCTGGACTTCTGCCACCGTATACTGCCAGGTGGAATTCCCTGCAGGGATGTGGTGGATGGTGCCATCTACAAGGGGGTGTTTTAAATGGTAAACTCAGCCTTGCAGGAGTAGCCTATTTTGAAAGCACAACTCTGGGGTGACTCACAAGAGTTATATCCAGCCAAACATTGGGCAACGATAACAACAGAAACAAAAACCTGGGTGCCACAAACCCATCTCCTTTTGAAGCAGTCAACATGGCCAACTTCCAGCATTGACTTTAGCCTATTTGGGGGGAAGAGCCAAGTCTTCACGGCTTTGTGGAAGGTTAAAAGAATGAGGGATCTCCTGTAAGGAGGATTATTGATGATGAGACTCTAGAAAGAGTGCAGAGAAGAACAACCAAGATGATGAGGGGACTGGAGGCTAAAACATACGATGGACGGTTGCAGGAACTGGGCATGGCTAGTCTAATGAAGAGAAGGACCAGGGGAGACAGGAGAGCATCTTCCAATATTTGAGGGGCTACCACAGAGAGGAAGGGGTCAACCTGTTTTCCAAAGCACCCAAAGGCCAGACAAGGACTAATGGATGGAAACTGAACAAGGAGAGATTCAACCAGAAAATAAAGAGAACTTTTCTGACAGTGAGAACAATTCACCAATGGAACAGAAGTTGCCTTCTGAAGTTGTGGGAGCTTCATCACTGGAAGCTTTTGAGAAGAGATTGGACTTCCATTTGTCAGAAATGGTGTAGGGTCTCCTGCCTGGGTGGGGGGTTGGACTAGATGACCTACAAGGTTGCTTCCAACTCTGTTCATCTAATCTAACCTACCAAGGGTTAGAGGAAGGTTTACAGGGATTGCAGAAGGCTCAAAGGACTTGTGGAAGGTTAAAAGGATGTGGGATCTCCTGGATGTAAGGAGAAGAGTGTTCCACAGGGCACACAGAAAAGGCATTATGACCTTGTTCTCAGTGAACTAATGTTCTAAAGTAGATCACACATCAGCGACCGGTGTAGAGATCCCAAGAGATCTCCTACATACTATTAGGTTATCAGGCCCATAGACTAGTCCAACGTTGACCTGCCAAATTTTTCAAGTCGGTAGGCATGGTGCAGAAGCTAATCTACTGCTGCTGAAAATGGTCACCTCGTGAAGATGCCCCAGAACAAGCTGGACATTCAGCAATGCTTAAAAGGTAGCAGCTACCAGCACCACTCATGGTCAGGAATGAAGTCCGCGCTTTTGCAAAGTAGTTTGTCTTGTGGAAATGTCTGACAAAGGGAACCATCAAGGTTGCCCAGGAAGAAGCTGGGAAGCTTTCCATTCTGAAGAGCACCCATCCCACCGGTGGTCAATTCTGACATTGCTGGCCAGCTGTTCCATACAGCCATTAGAAAGGTACAGTTAGCTAAGCAATCATGCCTAAAAGAAAGCCGACTTCAATCTGGAGATTTCACATCAAGAAACAGGCCTCTCCCATTGCCCAGCAGAGGCTGCATTCATGACTTTTTAAGAGATGATGTGCCTTTTTAGGTCTCCTTCTGGCAACCTCCCTCAACGGAAGGCAACATCCCTGCAAGTCCCAGAGCAATGACCTTTCTTACTCTGCTTTCGCTTCTTGGGCTTTGCAAAGTGGCCTCCGGGAAGGGGAGGGGAAGTGTTGAAGCAGCTCTTTGATGTGCTGCTCTTGCTTTTAATACCTCACAGAGTGACTGATGGAGAATGTGCAGAGGGCAAGCATTAGCCTCAAGGTCGTACAGAAAAGGCATCCGCAGCATGGAAAATGCTGTTAAGAGAAGGAAAAGCGTGATTCCGCCAACATCCTCTGCAGATCAGCTTAACACCCGGCGGGAAGAGGTCCTATCCTCCCTTCACAAAGGCACAGCAGTAAAGAGGATGAAAGTGACTTCCATTTTGTTTGGCAAGTCCAAATGATAGCAATAGCAATAGCAGTTAGACTTATATACCGCTTCATAGGGCTTTCAGCCCTCTCTAAGCGGTTTACAGAGTCAGCAAATTGCCCCCACAGTCTGGGTCCTCATTTTATCCACCTCGGAAGGATGGAAGGCTGAGTCAACCTTGAGCTGGTGAGATTTGAACCGCTGAACTGCAGATAACAGTCAGCTGAAGTGGCCTGCAGTACTGCACCCTAACCACTGCGCCACCTCAGCTCTTATGATGAAGCCGATGGTTGTGTCTCTCTGGAACAGCTACGTATTTTCTGGAGCAGTGTCTCCCATCTTGGAACCCACCCCCCAGATGTTGTTGGAAACACACAAAGCCCATCATCCAAGAGCTCTGGTGGCGCAGTGGCTAGAAAGCAGCATTGCAGGCTAAGTCTGCCCACGATCGGGAGTTCGATCCTGACCAGATCAAGGTTGATTTGGCCTTCCATCCTTCCAAGATCGGTAATTTAGGATCCAGATGGTTCACCTTCTTCTCAATCCCAGGAAAAGCTACTGTGGGAAAGTAACCAATGATCTCCTTCTCTCTCTCTGGCCTTCAAACACCTTTTTCAGCCAAGTTTGCAAAGGATGAATCTGGAAAGCAACCCTCAGCCAGGTATCTCCTAACTAAACTCTTCAAGTGGAAAAAAGATAGATTAACAGCGTTGGAAGGGATCTTGTAGGTCATCAAGTCGAACCCCACACTCAAACAGGAGACCCTACACCATTTCTGACAGATAACAATCCAATCTCCACTTGAAAACCACCAGTGATGAAGCTCCCACAACTTCTGAAGACAAGCTGTTCCATGGGTTAATTGTTCTCACTGTCAGAAAATTTCTCCTTATTTCCAGGTTGAATCTCTCCTTGGTCAGTTTCCATCCATTATTCCTCGCCTGGCGTTCGGGTGCTTTGGGAAATAGCTTGACCCCCTAACTCCTCTCTGTGCCAGCCCCTCAAATATTGGAAGACTGCTATCATGTCTCCCCTGGTCCTTCTTTTCAGTAGACTAGCCATGCCAGTTCCTGCAACCATTTATCGTATGTTTTAGCCTCCAGTCCCCTCATCATCTTGGTTGCTCTTCTCTGCACCCTTTCTAGAGTCTCAAAATCTTTTTTTATAGTGTGGGGACCAAAACTGGATGCAGTATATTAGGTGTGCAGAGATGGACATTGACTGCAGCAAAGAGGACATTGAGTCCAAGACAATCATCTTCGATACCTGTCTGTTCTGACCCCCTCCTCCGTCTAGTAACGAAAGCCGAGACAAGCTTAAATGGAATGTCCTTTAATAACAAGAGCAGAATCTCGGTGGCTGAAAGCCAAGTAAACAAACAGATAAGGACCTTGGCAGCAAGTCCGACAAACCTTGGCAGCAATTCAAACAAACCTTGGAGCAATCCAGCCTGCCAAGTTATTTTCTCTTTAGTCAAAGCGTTGACTTCTGAAAGAAGGGCGTGGCACAAGCAGTCTTATTTATAGTCTGGAGAGGAGCCCAATGACCATCAGCTGAGCGTAATTACCTCCTGTGATTACGTAATTGTTCTTGACACCAAGTAGCTCTTCGACGGCGTGCATCCCGGAACAACTCACTGTTGGTTTCTGGATCACTCTCCCTTGTCTCCTCCCCACTGATCCAAGGCTCAGGCGCCACCTGGTGGCCAACCAGTCTCTCTGCGCCCTGCTTGGAGTCGGAACCCTGTCCAGGGTCCTCCACATCCTCCAGGGCCAACTCATAGGGCCCCTCGCTGTCGGAGTCTGGTGGCAGCTCCAACGGCTCCTGCTGGGCCACAACACCTGTCCAACATTTAGCAACCTTAATGACCAAGGATGGCCAGGAAGACACCAAATTATCTTTCCCAAGCTTACCTGCCAGCAACCTTAGTCTAACCAAGTGGGAGCAAGAGACCCATGGGACATCTGTGGGATTTCTCAGCCATGCGTTCCTCAAGCAATCCAACATCGCTGAGATCCGAGTTGGGGAAAAAATAAATGAGTAATTCAGCCTCCTGGTTTCTAGCCTGCTGCCTTCGCTACTAGACCAAACTGACTCTACTAGAATATTATATGATCCCATCCTGGAATGTTTTTGGAGACATTGTGGCTTCTTCCGTTAGGTGAGAATTCTGCATGATGTCCTAGGACAGGGGTGTCAAGCTCGATTTCATTGAGGGTCGCATCAGGGTTGTGTTTGGCCTGAGGGGGGCTGAGGTGGGTGTGGCCAGGGTGGGTGTGGCTAGCTCAACATCACTCATGTCAGGGATGCCTATAGTTGGCCAAGTGCTCTGACAGCTAAAACAGGCTCCGGAACTCCGTTTTCGGCTGGGATGCAGCTACACGGAGCCCTCCCGAGCTCCATTTTTACTGGCAGAGGCACTATGGGACAATCCTTAGCTATTTCCAGGGAGACCCCAGGAGACAGATCTAAGCACTCCACTGGTTGGTTCTGGCCCCCAGGCCTTGAGTTTGACACCCCTGTCCTAGGACTATGGCGGTGGCCTAGTGGTAGAGCTCTCGCCTTGCAATTGGGAGGCTGTGGGTTCAATCCTAGGTGGAGGCGGATGTTTCTCTATGGGCAGACTGAGAATGTATCTGCTGAACAACACTCCACATTAGCAACAGGAAAGGCATCTGGCCAGTAAACACTCAGCTCCACCCAGTTGCCCAGACTCCACCATCGCAATGGGGTCATTAAAAGGAGATGATGAACAGTTGCTTGCCTGAAATGGTATTGGAACATGATAGGTGAAGCTATGGCAAATGTCCCAGAAGTGGCACACAAGAGCCATGTCGCCTGACATGCGCAGCATTGCCGTCTTCCGGGTCTCTGGTGCACATGCATGAGTGATGATCAGCTGACCTTCATGCATGCAGCTATAACAGAAACCGAAGAGCAGGTCTTCTGTTTTCTGGGGTGCAAATGCGCGCCAGCCAACTGATCATCATGCGTGCATGAGTGCTGGAAACCACAAATTCATTTCCCGGTGTGCGCATGCCCCCTGGGCAGCTCCTCCTCCAAGTTGTGTCCCCTATGAGTGTGTGCACTCCCTTTTCAGCACTCGGTGCCGAAAAGGTTCGCCATCACTGCTATAGGATCTCCTGCTTAAGCAGGGGGTTGGACTAGATGACCTCCAAGGTCCCTTCCAACTCTGCTTTACAAACAGAAGATGCTTAGAGACACAATTCTGAAATTGGGCAACCATGCACATCCCACAAATATATCGACTGTTTAAGGAACTAAATCTGGGGGAATGTCATGCCAGGGAAGACTTTTCCTGGGCCACATAAATAAAATCAGGTTGACGAAGTGTTTCCGGGGGGGGGCGGGGGGAGAAGAATAAGAATTGCACAGCTAGAGTGAAATGAGGTTAATCTCTCCGAGCGCTAATGCCTTCCGGTGCAGGAGCATGGACAGTGTGCCTCCTCTGCAAACACTCAGCCTGATTTCGAGGAAGGCTGAAAATAAACGTGCCTTCCCCTGCCTCGAGCACCAGGAATTGCTGAGGATCGCAAAAAGCGGCTCCCTGAATCTCCTTTTGCATCCATTTGGGCGAAATGTTGCATGTGAGTCCTCGAATCAGCAAATCAGGAGCCCTGACACATATTGATCGGATGTCACCCGAAGGCTCCATTCTGCATTCACGAAGAAGGGAGCCTCTGCGGAAGGCAGCATCTTCAGCGATAAAAGTCCACGCAAGCAAGTATTAAGTATTAAATTTTGGGGAGGGGGGGAATGGAATGGAATGTGTGGTCCTGATTCTTTGTGCCAGACACAAGCAGAGTTATACCAGGGTGGGCTAAAAGTCCCAGAGGGTGGGCTGTTGGGAGTTCGCAGGGGTTCGGAAGAATCTCAAGCCAAGATTCTGTGCAGTTCAGAGAACCCCTAAATCCCACTCCTGGCTGGCCACGCCCACCCTGACCCTTCTCTCCCAGAAGTCCCCACTTGGCCCATTTTACGGGTAAGTGCAGGGCGCGCACGGAGGTTCAGGGAGGGTAAAAAACGGTCCTACCGGAAGTTCAGGAAATCTGGAAATGGATGCATTTCCTGCCTCCAGAGGGCCTCCAGAGCCTGGGGGAGGCAGTTTGTGACCTCCCAGAGGCTCAAAGAAAGCCTGTAGAGCCCGGTGAGATGCCACCTCTTTCAGTACATCAGATTAGCATCTTTCCTGCCTTATTCTCAATGCGCACCGATGGTCTGAGCAGAACGCATTGCTCCCTCTCTAGGCCTTTGCTTCTCACAGTTGCCCATGCTGGAGCTTCACTTATGAGCTGCGCATAAAACATGTGTGTACACATACAACATATCAATAGGGAGGGAAGCGGACAGAAATTTCACTGGCTTCGTAGCTGTTCCTTCTGTATCGGAGGCCTTTCCTTAGCAGAGTCCCCGCCCCCCAGTCGGAAAAATGCTGCCAGCCTCTGCTTTAAAGCCATCCACAATTTGGGGTCAAGCTATCTGGAGGGCTGTAGTGGTTGCAAGCTGCCCGGACTGTGAGTTGAGCAGCTACATAAGTTCCTTTTAATAAAATAAATAAAATAATAATAAACTCATTACAACAGTGCGGTAACCATTGCCTCATTTGTCTTTATACTGAATCAGTTTCCCTTTTTAAGCCCTGTCTGTCTGTCTATCTGTCCATTATCTACATACCCACCTACCCAAGTATTCATCCATCCGTCCATATCACCTATCATCCATCTACTGTCTGTCCATACGTCCATCCATCCATCCATCCATCCATCCATCCATTCATCCACCTATCCATCTATCCACATATCTAATCAATCTATCAATCTATCTATCTATCTATCATCTATCTATCTATTTATCTATCTATCTAATCTATCTCTATCATCTATCATCCATCCATCAATCTATCTAATCTATCTAATCCATCATCCATCATCCATTCATTCCTCCATTCATCCATCCATCCATCCATCTAATCTATCTTTATCATCTATAATCCATGCATCATCCATCCATCCATCCATCCATCCATCCATCCATCCATCCATCCATCCATCCATCCATCCAACCAACCAACCTACCTACCTACCTACCTACCTACCTACCTACCTACCTACCTACCTACCTACCTACCTACCTATCTATCTATCTATCTATCTATCTATCATCTATCATCCATGCATCATCAATCAATCCATCCATCCATCTATCATATATCTATCTATCTATCATCTATCTATCTATCTATCTATCTATCTATCTATCTATCTATCTATCTATCTCTATATCTATCTATCTATCTATTTATCTATCTATCTATCATCTATCATCCATGCATAATCCATCCGTCCACCCACCCACCCACCCACCCACCCATCCAACTATCTATCTATCTATCTATCTATCTATCTATCTATCTATCATTTATCATCTATCATCCATGCATCATCAATCAATCCATCCATCCATCTATCATATATCTATCTATCTATCTATCTATCTATCTATCTATCATCTACCTATCTCTATATCTATCTATCTATCTATCTATCTATCTATCTATCTATTTATCTATCTATCGTCTATATCCATGCATAATCCGTCTGTCCACCCACCCACCCACCCACCCACCCACTCACCTATCTATCTATCTATCTATCTATCTATCTATCTATCTATCTATATCTATCTATTATCAATATCATCTCCCCCTCCTCTCTCTCCCTCCCTCTCTCTTTTCCTGGGAAGAAATTGCAAGCCTATTATTATTGTTGTTGCTGTTATCACCTTACGACCCCTTGCCTTCTCCTGTCTCCTATCTCCCCAGAGGAGCCCTAACAAACCAGAAACCTACATTTTAAAAGAAAATGAAAGGCGACATCCTCAAGATATGTGAGGCTGCTGGTTCCATAGGACAGAGGCGATCCTGCACCATGCAGGCAAGAAACCTCCTCTGACTTCCTGAGCTCCTCAACTGGCTGCTAGAAGACAGGAGAAACCTCTGGACCCAGGCTGCTCTGTGGTGCAATGCACCTCTCTGACGCAAAGCACACAACCTCGAACAGGTCTGCTCAACAAAGTCCACGGATGGTGCTGATGTGAGCCGCAACAGATGCTCATTACCAATTCTACTCCAGCAGAATTAAATTCCTCTCCATGAAGTCTGTCTTCTTTTTTTTCCTGTGACATTCCAGGACAAGGCATATGCAAAGCCAAACTGCTCATTCCAAATAAATGAACTGGTTACCTATGTCAAATAAACACATACCCAAGATGAACAGGCAAATACCATTTTGCAAGCTGATAGACCAGGGAGGGCAAATTTCACAAATGTTTCCACTGCCTAAATAGCAATAGCACTTAAGACTTATATATTGCTTCACGGTGCTTTCTAGCCCTCTCTAAGCGGTTTGGAGACTCAGCCTCTTTCCC
Organism: Thamnophis elegans; assembly: GCF_009769535.1. Taxonomy (NCBI): domain Eukaryota; kingdom Metazoa; phylum Chordata; class Lepidosauria; order Squamata; family Natricidae; genus Thamnophis; species Thamnophis elegans. The sequence goes on from NC_045553.1 coordinate 43,410,670, forward strand.
CCAACAATCTAGGTTCTCATTTTACCCACCTTGGAAGGCTGAATCAACCTTGATCCAGTGAGGATCAAACTGCTGGCAGTTGGCAGAATTAACCTGCAATACTGCATTATAACCACTGCTCCAAAACAGAAGGAAGGAAGGGGGGAGGGAGGGAAGGAAGGAAGGAAAGAAGGAGGGAGAGGGAGAGGGAGAGAGGAAGGAAGGACTAGCCATAGCACTTAGACTTATATATTACTTTACAGTGTTTTACAGCCCTCTCTAAGTGGTTTGCAGACTCAGCCTCTTGCCCCCAACAATCTAGGTCCTCATTTTACCCACCTTGGAAAGATGGAAGGCTGAATCGACCTTGAGCCAGTGAGGATCGAACTGCTGGCAGTTGGCAGAATTAGCTTGCAATACTGCATTCTAACCACTGCTCCAAAACAGAAGGAAGGAAGAAAGGAAGGAAGGAAGGAAGGAAGGAGGGAGGGAGGGAGGGAGGGAGGGAAGGAAGGAAGGAAGCAAGGAAGGAAGGAAGGAAGGAAGGAAGGAAAGAAGGAGGGAGAGGAAGAGGGAGAGGAGAGAGGAAGGAAGGACTAGCAATAGCACTTAGACTTATATATTGCTTTACAGTGCTTTACAGCCCTCTCTAAGTGGCTTACAGAGTCAGCCTCTTGCCCCCCCCCAAAAAAAAAAACAATCTGAGTCTTCATTTTACCCACCTCAGAAGGATGGAAGGCTGAGTCAACCATGAGCCTGATCTAGACCATTTCTGACAGATGGCAGTTCAGTCTCCTCTTGAAAGTGTCCAAGGATGAAGCTCCCACAACTTCTGAAGGCAACTTCTGTGCCATGGATTGATCATTCTCACTGTCAGAAAAATTCTTAGTTCTAGGTGGCTCCTCTCCTTGATTAGTTTCAGTCCGTTCATTGCTTCTTATCCTGCCCTCAGGTACTTTGAAGAATAGCTTGACCCCTTCCTCTCTGTGGCAGTCCTTCAAATATTGGAAGCCTGCTACCATGTCTCCCCTGGTCCTTCTCTTCACTAGACCAGCCATGCCCAGTTCCTGCAACTGTCCATCGTATGTTTTAGCTTCCAGTCCCCTAATTATCCTGGTTGCTCTTCTCTGCACTTTTTTCCTAGAGTCTCAACATCTTTTTTATAGTGTGGTGACCAAAACTGGATGCAATCCAGTCCACCATCTTCCAGCTGCCAAGGTTGAGAAATGCTGGTCTAGAGCCAAGCGGCCACAATGCAAGCAAAAAGGCAGAAATAGGACACATGGGCGCACAGACACAACTATTGTGAAATGGGACGCACACACAAAACTATTGTATTGATACTTATACCTAAACCTCAAATTCAGGGATGCCCGCCTTCCCACCTTCTGCACCCCTTCTGAGCTAAATCTCAGCAGAAGTCTTCTCCTGCTGCCACACAAACACAACTATTGTGAAATGGGACACAGACACACAACTATTGTGTTGATAGTTATACCTAAACCTCAGATTCAGACAAGCTTGCCTTCCCACCTTCTGCACCCCTTCTGTAGCTAAATCCCAGCAGAAGTCTTCTCCTCCTGCCACACACACACAAGTATTGTGAGATGGGACACAGACACCTTGTGTTGATAGTTATACCCAAACCTCAGATCCAGGTATGCCTGCCTTCCCATCTTCTGCACCCCTTCTGTAGCTAAATCCCAGCAGAAGTCTTCTCCTGCTGCCACACAAACACAACTATTGTGAAATGGGACACACACACACACACACACACACGACTATTGTGTTGATAGTTATACCTAAACCTCAGATTCAGGTAAGCCGATCTTCTCACTTTCTGCACCCTTTCTGTAACTAAATCCCAGCAGAAGTCTTCTCCTCCTGCCACGCAAACACAAGTATTGTGAGATGGGATACACACACACACAGACAACTATATACCCAAACTTCAGATCCAGGTATGTCCACTTTCCCACCTTCTGCACCCCTTCTGTAGCTAAATCCCAGCTGCCTGCCTTACCCAAAAGAAGTCTTCTCCTTCTGCCACACACACACACAACTATTGTAAGATGGGACACAGACACCTTGTGTTGATAGTTATACCCAAACCTCAGATCCAGGTATGCCTGCCTTCCCATCTTCTGCACCCCTTCTGTAGCTAAATCCAAGCAGAAGTCTTCTCCTGCTGCCACAAAAAAACACAACTATTGTGAAATGGGACACACACACACACACACACACACACACATATGACTATTGTGTTGATAGCTATACCTAAACCTCAGATTCAGACAAGCTTGCCTTCCCACCTTCTGCAACCCTTCTGTAGCTAAGTCCCAGCAGAAGTCTTCTCCTCCTGACACACACACACACACACACACACACACAGTGAGATGGGATACACACACACAACTATATAACCAAACTTCAAATCCAGGTATGTCCACCTTCCCACCTTCTGCACCCCTTCTGTAGCTAAATCCCAGCAGAGGTCTTCTCCTCCGCCCTTAAAAGTCAGCCACCTCCGCAGGAAGTATGGCTTTCGCGTCAAAGAAATCGAAGAAGAAAAGACGTGCATCGCCTCCCCTCGGATCCCTTCCTTCAGAGGGAGTCAGAGCGAGAGGAATTTCCCTGTGACATCATCCCAGATCCCAGCCTGATTAGCTACACGGCACTGTGACATCATCAGGTTTGGGATCAAGGAACAGATGGGGAGAGAACATGCTAGATTTTTGGAGATGAGAAAAAGCAGTACAAAGCAGCATCAGGTGGAGGCAGATGTTCAGAAGATGTCAGATAGCTCCCACAGAGACAGGGCCTTGAGGCAAGTGCAATTAGTCCTCGATTTAACAACAGTTCCATTTAGTGACCGTTCAAACCTACGACAGCCCTGAGAAAAGGGACTTACTGCTGTTTTCCACAACCTTTGCAGCATTCCCCAGGATCACACAATCAAAATTCGGAGGCTTGGCAAACTGTTTCATAGTTATGACTATTTCTGCGTCCCAGTGGTCACGAGATCCCCTTTTGCGACCTTCGGACAAGCCAAGTCCAGGGGGAAGCCAGATTCCCTTAACAGCGGGGCGACTAATTTAACAACCGCGGCGATTAAACTCAAAACGGTGGTAAGAAACGTCATAAAACAGGGCCAAACTCACTTAACAAATTCCGCTCTTAGCCACATACATTCTGGGCTCAATTACGGTTATAAGTCGAGGACTACCTGTATTCAGAAACGGATAGGTAAGCAGAAAGAAAAGGAGGAAAGCATTTGTTTTGGGAATAGAGGCAGGTTAAGAAGGCTGTGGTTTTCCCAGTTGCAATGGATGGCTGTGAAAGTTGGACCATAAGGAAGGCTGAGCGCCAAAGAATGGAGGCCTTTGAGCTGTGGTGCTGGAGAAGACTCCTGCGAGTCCCTTGGATTGCAAGGCCCTCAAACTGGTCAGTCCTAGAGGAGATTAACCTTGACTACTCTTTAGAAGCCCAGATCCTGAAGATGAAACTCAAATACTTTGGCCACCTAATGAGAAGGAAGGACTCCCTGGAGAAGAGCCTCATGCTGGGAACGATGGAGGGCAAAAGAAGAAGGGACGACAACAGAGAATGAGGTGGCTGGATGGAGTCACTGAAGTAGTCGGCATTAGCTTAAATGGACTCCAGGGGATGGCAGAGGACAAGAAGGCCTGGATGAACATTCTCCACGGTGTCGCGATGGGTCGGACACGGCTTCACAACTAACAAACAACAACAATGAAGAGTTTAGGATTAGCCCCTCCCTGACTCACTGGGTTCTAAAGAGAAAGGAAGGAAAAAGCACAATCAGACTTAAAAGTTTTGGTTATTATATCCTGTTCAGAAAGTAGGATTCTAGATTTCTGGGAGTGGGTGGCTTCTATTAATTTATTTATATTGCACAAATTTATATAGCTGCCCAATTCAAACGTAAGTGTAAAGGTGGTTTACCACAATTAGACTTAGAATGTACACTAATCGGCATACATTAAAAGGAAATTTCGTGACAAGCAGCTCTCAAAGGGTCAGCACTTCCAATATTAGATAGATGATAGATAGATAGATAGATAGATAGATAGATAGATAGATAGATAGATAGATGATAGATAGATAGATAGATAGATAGACAGACAGACAGACAGACAGACAGACAGACAGACAGACAGATAGATGATATTGTAGATGGATATTGTAGGTAGGTAGGTAGGTAGGTAGGTAGGTATTGTAGATAGATATTACAGACAGACAGAGATGATACCAAGAGAGGGGGGGAGGTAGATGATAGGTAGGTAGGTAGGTAGGTAGGTAGGTAGGTAGGTAGGTAGGTAGGTAGGTAGATAGATAGATAGATAGATAGATAGATAGATAGATAGATAGATAGATAGATAGATAGATAGATAGGAATGGATTAGATGGGTGGATGGGTGGGTGGGGGGGTGGGGGGTGGATGGATGGATGGATGGATAAATAGATAGATAGATAGATAGATAGATAGATAGATAGATAGATAGATAGATAGATAGATAGACAGACAGACAGACAGACAGACAGATGGATGATAGATAGATAGATAGATAGATAGATAGATAGATAGATAGATAGATAGATAGATAGATGAGAGAGAGAGAGTTATTCATATACCCACATATATTATGTGACACAGAGAAACAACACAGTCTAGTTCAGATGTATACACGTACATGCGAGAAAAACCGAATCTTGGGAGTTTACCAGATGGATGGCATAGGGAACAAAGCTGTTACAGAATCAGTCCTGCTAGAAATACTTTGAAACCTCCTCCCAGAGGGGAACAATGGCAACAATTTAAAAAAATCTACCCGATAATAAAAATCCATTTAAAAAAAAACCCCATCGCCCTACGCTTCCCATGGCAGCAACAGCGTAATCAAATCAGTTACTTCTGTCTAAATTTGTGGTCCCCTGTCCCGCTGACCAAACTGTGTTTTAGGGCCATTTGGAAAAAGCAGCAGGGTTGAGGCCAATCGTGTCCCTCAGAGGGTGATAATGATAATCCCTAATTGGTGGGAATCTCATAACATGCCCTGCCTTCTTGTCCCTGTGGGCTTTTGAGGGGGGGGTGTAATAGGCAAGAGGTGGTCTTTCAAATAACCAAGCCATTTTCAGGTCTACTCCACCTTCTGCCAGGGTTCCAAATAGCATCCAAAATTAAACCAGAGTCTGAGGCAAAGTATTGCTCAAAGTTCCAATTTATGAAGAGACCATGTTGGCACATTTGGGAAAAGCCAAATCTGGAAGCTTCCCAGTTTTCCCCACCTAGTTGAAAGTTCGAGATCTTGCCCCCCCAGCCACAAGTCCATCACATGGTCCAATCTCCCACTGCCATGCTGGCAGTTCCACCCCTCCAGTTCCGGTCAGGTGCAGGAGTTCAAAGACAAAGGATGACCTTGGCTCTCTAGAAAGAATGTTGTTATGGCTACGTATCATCTAACTCCGTACAACCCTCCCCCACCCTTCCATTTTTCCACAATAGAAAATGCACAGTAGAATATTAGAAAGTATGGCAGGTCAAAGATCCAAAAGAAAAGATGGCTGCAGGCCTGACACCTTCAGCCACTTTCACAGCACACAGAATCATAGACTTGGAAAAGACCATAGAGGACATCTAAACCAACTTCCTGCTAAACCCTGGTATGACTTCAGCCATTGTTTGAACTCGACCAGTTTCTTTCTCTTTCTCTCTCTCCCTCTCCCTCCCTCCCTCCCTCCCTCTCTCTCCCTCCCTCCCTCCCCCCACCTCTCTCTCCCTCTCTCTCCCTCCCTCCCTCTCTCTCTCTCCCTCTCCCTCCCTCCCCCCACCTCCCTCTCTCTCTCTCTCTCCCTCCCTCCCCGCTCCCCCCCTCTCTCTCCAGTCCTGGGGGAAGAAACCGACATTGAATGTGTTTCATCCTCCAACTAGCCATGGTTGGACTTTCTATGGGATTCAATCAAGGTCAAGTGAAGTACTAATACCACTCTATAAAGCCTTAGTAAGACCACACCTAGAATTCTGCATCCAGTTTTGGCCACCACATTATAAAAAAAGAAACTCTAAAAAAAAGTGCAAGGAAGAGCAACCAGGATGATTAGGGGACTGGAGGCTGAAATATACGAAGAACGGTTGCAGGACCTGGGCATGGCTAGTCTAGAGAAGAGAAGGACCAAGGGAGACATGAGAGCAGTCTTCCAGTATTTGAGGGGCTACCTCAGAGAGGAGAGGGTCAAGCTATTTTCCCAAGCACCTGAAGGCCAGACAAGGAGTGATGGATGGAAAGGAGAGATTCAACCTGAAAATAAGGAGAAATGTTCTGAGTGAGAACCATCAACCTATGGAACAGAAGTTGCCATTGGAAGTGGTGGGAGCTTCATCACTTGAGACTTTCCAGAAGAGATTGGACTGCTGTCTGTCAGAAATGGGGTAGGTTCTCCTGCTTGGGTTGAGGGGCTGGACTAGATGACCTACAAGGTCCCTTTTGACTCTTGTTAATCTGTTTATAGTCGGTTCTTTTTTTTTGAGAAGTATGCCAAGAAGGTCTCAGATACCCACTGATTTCATCTACAATACAAGAAGTCCTTGAGGCACAAAATCTAGCAGAAGAAAAATCCCAGCAAATATTCTCGCTTGCTCTACTTCAGCCCACAAGATGCTAATATAGCCAAGCATGGACAAAACCGATGGGAATCAAAGTTGGTGCTTCCTTTCAGATGGATGCACCTTGTGTTGAAAGTGACATTTAGGAAACAACCCACTTTCTTACTCTCCATCCTGATTTTCATTTAGGCGTTTGCTTTAGGGATTAGATTTTTATCCTATTTTTATTGCTTTTTAAATAGCCCAAGGCAGCAAAGGTATATATGACTCTTTATTCTCCTATTTTCCCCCACAACAACAACAACAACCCTGTGAGGTGAGTTAGGATGAGAGGGGAATGGGTCTAGAACTCATAGTCGCCTGGTTTGGCAACTTCCGAACTCTTCCATCTTAAGAAAAGAAGAACTAAAACTAAGTGAAGACACTGTTGTGGCCCGCCAGGGGCCAGGAGAGCTGGCAGCAGAGTCGGACAGTGAGGAGGTTGGGGAGGAACAGGGGGCCAGTCCTGGAGGCTGGGGAAGGTTTGGACGAGGGCTCTGCATTGGAGGCAGAGATGGGGCAGATGCCATCTGGCAGTGATCAGGTGCCTACGGAGCTAGACAGCAGTGAAGCAGAGGAACAACTGGAGCCTGTTCCCAGTGTGCGCATGTGCAGAGCTGCCAGAATAAAAGAACAACTCAGAAATCAGGGTCGACTTGGGAGTAAAGTCACAGGTGGAAGGTGATTGGCCCCTCCCACAGGAAATAAAAGAGGAGTGAAAGGGGGGCTTTTGCAGGAAACAATTTGTTTGTTCGTTCAGTCATTAGATTCATTTCAGGAGTGTGAAGATCTGTCCGTGAATCTCAGAGACTCTGTGCCAAGTCTTTCCTTACACAGCACCTCATTTGGAAAATATTTACATGGCAGCTTTTCAAGGTAGATAAGATCTGTAGTTATAAATATTCCTTTGAAAGACTGTTTGCCAGGCCTTTGCTGAATGTGAATGAGCGGAATTCACATTTGTTTAATAAAAGGGTTTTTGTCGGGACCAGGACTCTGCCTCGTGCTTTTTGGGGAAGCCTCGGTCAGAACAGACCCAACCAAACCCAGATGCCTGAAGTTCATCATGGACCCCCCCAAATAATGGCACCTCCCAAAAAAATAATGACATCTTTCCTCCTTCAATTTCAGCATCTGGAATACAGACGTTGTCTCCACCTATAGGCTCCCCATCAAGCCAGGCTTGGTCAACTGAGCAGGCTCCAACTGTCTCCAGCAGCCCTGCTCCTGGGTGCTGATGGGAAATGTAGTTCGAGGCATCTGAAGGCTGTTGAGCCAACCAGACTCTGCATGACATGATTCATAGCTTGCAGACAGAACATTCTACTCAGTAGCATTGGCCAGTCCAATAGGGGGAGGGGAAGGTTTGATGATGGGATCGGCCAGACCGCCATTGGGTTATGCAGCACGGGCTTCCTGAGAAGAATTTGCCACCCTACAAAACGTGTCACCAGCCCTCTGACCCCGATGTTTCTGGGACAGCAGCCCCTTCATCTGAGGGGCAGGAGAGGGGGAGACGCAAGGTATGGGGTTCTTCAAACCAGAGAGAAGAGCTGGTTGAGGTTGACCCCGCTTTGTGGTGCAATGCTGAAAAGGAGCAGAGAAGAAAGCTCAGAGGGTCGAAATAGACCTTCGTGTCCAGGCTGATGACATTGCAATGAGCCTTTCGTGTCTCATCGACTCCAGCCAGATCTGGCTCGGCATAGCTTTCCTACACAACCCAGAGAATCGTTAACCTGAGAGTTACATTCTTCAGCTTTGTTCAGCGCAGAGAAGAAAAATGTCCTCTAGGTCCTCTAAAAATGCTGAATTCTATTCCTCTTTCCCAACATCTCTTCATTAGTGGCTGGGACCAAGCCAACGCTTTCCATCAGAGCTGCAGTGACCCTCCCCTGCAGGTGACAGAGCTCTGAAAGATCTTTCAGGATCCACCTGAATCTTGATGTTCCTCAATGATCAGAACCTCGGGGGGATTATATCATCGTTAAATAAGTTCAACTTTTCCCAACACAGGTGGGCCACCAGCAGCCCAACTGATGGAGCTGGACTACCATTTCCTCATTCCAGCTACTGGGTTCACTTCATCAGTACTAAGGCCCGGTAGAATTCACCGGTCAAAAGTTACCTCCTCCAGGATTTAAGTCAAGTTCCATCCGCAAAGCGAGATAAAATCGCAGCACCAAAAAGAAAAGACATGACGATACAGTGCAATCTGGGGCCTTTCAGTAGCCAAAGATATTTAGATATTTTTAGATCCCACAGTAAGGATTCCCTGCACGAATCAACAGCGCACTTGGGAGTACGCCAGCTCATTCCCTGTTGCGCAACGGAGTTCTCCACCTCCACCAGAAAGCCTAGATTCCCTCACCACCCCCTGCAGTCTGACATATTTTCAGTTCGTCTGACCTCCACCACGTTGCCACGTCATTCGGCTGCACACATGTTGACTGGACCGTTGTGTTGCAGCCCATGTCAAGAAGATTCGTAGCCCACCACACAAAAATGTAAGAGATGCTTAGCAACCAGAAAATCAGTGACAGTGGAGAAATGCAATTAAATTAATGGAATGTGAGCACTGTTTGGGGGGGGGGAATCTGTTCAGGGTGCCTATTCGCAAAGCGGGGAAACTAGAAGCTGGGGGGGCAAAGCACATGCGGAACGGTGCTATCATAAAATTATGTGAAGGCTCTCACACTCCCTCCTGGGGAGGAGAAGGCTGCCGAGAGGACCTTAGTGCAAACCAAGCCAAATTTCCATCGGACAGGTGAACACCTGCAACTAGTCCCAAAATCATATTTCAAGGATCAGGCCAGATGACAAAATGTAACCAAAACTGCCCAAATGAGAGAAGCAATAATTGCAAACATTAAAGAAAGTGGAGATCTCCACCTCCATCCGGCAGATCTTCCAGAGTGGAAGGCAGGGTGGTGTATTTTCCCTCCTCCTACCATTGGCCCTGGACCATTCAAGAACCTCTCCATCCCAGCTTGGCCACTCCCTCTCCGGAGTTGATCTCTTAAAAGGACCATCTCCCAGTCCTCCAGAGAGCATCAAGAGAGCATTATCGGTAGCAGCAATGCACAACTGTCTCCCCGCAAGCTTCCTGACGCCGATAAACTCCTTCGGCCGAAGAGGTCATTCATTCCCCCACACGCACAGGCTCTGCATTTTTCGCCAGAGGTCAAGAGATGCTCTAGCTGCTGCTGCCTGCTTTCCCCTCTATATCCCACGCAAGCAACTAAGGCAGAATATCAGCAGATAGCCCGAATCTATAAAGATGCAGTCAGGAAAGCGAAGGCTCAGAATGGACAAAGACTTGCAACAAAAGTCAAGGATAATAAAAACAGTTTCTTCCAACATATAAATAAGAAGAAAAAAATCAAGAGCCAAGATGATGTTGGGAACTCCTGCGGGGGGGGGGGGGTTGTTTAACCGTGATGCCCCCCCTCACCTCCAAGCAGAGCAAACGCACTGCACATCTTTATGCCCCAAGCTTTAACGGATTCAGCCTGTTTTCCAAGCAGTCCCAGGAAGGAATATATCACATATCAGACCATCCTCTCAAAACCTCCAGCCAGGATTCCATCAAGGATGCCTGGAGTCTCCCAATTTCCATCAAGCCTCTGATCCATCTCACTGTTCTTGGGTTATTAGCCCGCTGCAACAGGGCTCCTAAAATCTTGATCTCCCAAATCACCACGGATTGATTTAGTGGAAGTCTCAACTGCTCCACCACGAACTGGCCGTCTTTCTTTTTCTAGTGTTCTTTTATTTCCCTCCCCAAGAGGGGGAAAAAAAACTCCCCAAGGGAAGCCTGTGATGAGACTTTCCCGGATCTCTGAACTCCGTCCGGGAAAGGTTTTCCCGCAAGTGCGACACGCGTGTCACATACGAAGTGGATGGGGATGGGGGTGCACGTCTGAAGCACGTATGGATCCCGAAACCCGGGGAACCCGGGATTGTTCGGGGAAACGAATATTCTGCACGAAGCACACGTAGAAAGAGAAAATCTTGCCCGATTACCACCACCACCACCACCCCATCCACTTTTGCTTCAGATAAAACGCGCTCGTCACCATCCCACGTCATTTCGCCTGGGTATCTCCGCCGCCGCTTCTGCTTCATCTGTCTCTGAAAGCGAGTGGGCCGGGGAATTAAAAAGCAAGGGGTAAAAATAAAATTAAAAAAACCAAAAGAAGGCGAGAAAACAGGGGAAACACCCGGCTGCCTGCTGCGTTTTAACCATTCAGAAAAGTCTGCAATTGAAAAGGGGAGGGAAAGAAAAGAGGGGGGGAATTCCATCTCCTCGTTCTTCTCTCTCTCTCTCTCTCTCTCTCTCTCTCTCTCTCTCTCTCTCTCTCTCTCTCTCTCCCTCCCTCCCTCTCCCTCCCTCCCTCTCCCTCTCCCTCTCCCTCTCTCTCCCTCTCCATTAATTTGACAAACTGACCTGCGATCTTTTCCTAAAATCAACCCCCCCCCCGAAGCTCGGAAGCAGGAGGGAAAGCTGGCAGCCTTCGCCCGCTCGGCAACTTTCTGCAAGGGGGTGTCCCTTCCTTCCTTCCTTCCTTCCTTCCTGCCACCCTCCCTTTTTTCTTATATATTCCTTCCTTCCTTCCGCTCTATTCCTTCTTTCCTTCCTTCTACTCTATCCTTCCTTATATTATTCCTTCCTACCCCCCTACCTTCCTTTCTTATACTATTCCTTCCTTTCCTCCTTCCTTCCTCCTGTTCTATTCCTCTTTCCTTCTTTCCTTCCTTCCTTTTTCTCTATTCCTTTCTTCCTCCTTTCCTCCCTCCCTTCCTTTCTTATACTCTATTCCTTCCTTCCCACCTTCTTTCCTCTTCAATTCCTTCCTTCCTTCTGTTCTATTCCTTCCCTTCCTTCCTTCTCTCTTTCCTTCCTCCCTCCCTCCCTCTCCAGCAGGGAAACCTCTCGCTTGAAAAGGCGATTGAACCCCCCACTCTCCATCCCGGAGACCATCGGACACCCCCCCCATCCCCTCTTCCCCACAGCCCAAGACCCCGGGGAGAGAGCGCGGCGGAGATCCGGGGCAGCGGCGTCTCTTGCGCCAGCCGGGACCAACCCGGAGCCCCCGCCGTGCACTTCGACTCACCTTGAGCGGCGGCGGCGGCGGCGGCGGCGAGTCCCCGGGGGCTGCTGCCGATCAGACTTGCTATCAAAGCGGCCACATACCAAATCATAGTACTACCGACCAGCGAGCAGGGGCGTCATCCTCCTCGGCCAAGCGCCCTTCTCCGCGCCCGGGCTGAGGGCAGCCGCCGCGCTCATGCCCGCCCGCCCGGCGCGACCCTCGCCTGCCTCCTCCCCGCCGTCGCTCCGGCCATCCTCGCCGTCCGGCTGGCTCGCTCGCCTCGCCTCGCCTCGCCCAGCCACCTGCGCCCCCTTCGCCGCCGCTCGCCCGCCCGAGCGCTCAGCCCCGCAGGCTTCTTCTCCCGGCGCGCAGCCTAGCCTGGGCCATGCCAGCTTCGCTGCTTTTTTTTCCCCTGCCCCCCCCCCACTCACTCGGGCGACGCCCCCGCCGGCCGACGATTGGGCAGCCGGCGCGGGAGGGCGGGTCCCGATTGGCGGAGGGCTCTGACAGCTTGGGCCCGAGGGGAGGGGGGGAGAGAGCGGGGCGGCCCCCTCTCTCCCCCCCCCTCCCGTGCCAAGGTGGGTTGGAGCGTGCAAAGGCAACAGAGCCGCAGAATCATGCGCAATGCTGGAGCCCAGGCCGGCAGCGCTTCTCTGCCACCCCCCCGCCCCGCACCGCTTACACTGCATGGCCACTTCTCCAACGGGAGGATGCTCCGGGACTAGGAGGGAGGGAGGCTGGAGGGGGGGAGGAAGGGGCTTGGAGGAGGGGACCCGTTGCAGCGCATTCATCACGGGAGCTCTCCGCAGAGCTTCCCGCTGCAGCTGGTGCGGAGGAGGAAGAGGGGAGGGGAGGGAGGGGAGGGGCGGGGAGGGAATCACCCACCCCCACCCACCCCCTACTCTTTTTTCCCTCCCCCCTTCAATTTTCCAAAGCGGAGGGGGGGGAGTCCTTTTCCTTTGATTTTGCCGGCTTCCCACTCTTTTGATCTACCTTGGGATGGGGAGGGGGCGCTTGGCCCCACCGCCCCCACCCGGCCCGGCTTCTACTCGGGACGCCTCCCTCCCTCTCTCTTCTCCCTCCTTCCCTCTCCCCCGACGCGATCCACTATTAGCAGCCTCCTATCCCGGGCCAGGCACGGCCCCCAGAAAGAAGCCGGCTGGCCTGTCCCGTTTTCTACAAAGGGGAAACAGAGGCAGGCAGGCTCCCACAGTCGGAGAGCCGCTGGAAAGCACGTCGGTGGGATTTTCGCGGGGGGGGGGGCAGGCTGTGGCGATGCGCGGGGCTACGCAGAAGGCCCGCTTGGTGGGGAAGGACAAGAGAGGGAGGGGGTGAGGAAAGGGCGAAGGGGGGCACTGTTGGCTCGGCCCTGGTTCTTATGCAATGCCCACCTTCTCAGGAGAGGAGCAGAAGGAGCGCTGGCCATGCCAGGCTCCCCAGGAAGAACCAGCTAGTTCTTTAGACTTGGGGACCAAAAGAGCAGCTCTTGGGCTCCATGGAAGAGGATGATTGGGAAAGGCCAGCTGGTTTGGGTTCCCTTCCCCATTTTGGCCTTGGTTTTAGGAAGCCCAACCTTGATACTATGCTTTGATATCTAGATGGAGTCTACCTTGGCCTCCTCTGCTGGTTGGTTTCACAACAGCTGCTTAGACTGGGCAAAGAGTGAAGGGCTGGGACTGCTGTCCCCTGAGGTCTGCCGCCCTGGGTATGCCATCCCCCCCCACCACCACCACCACCACTACTACTACTACTACTACTACTACTACTACTACTACTACTACTGATACTACTGATACTACTGATACTACTACTACTGATACTGATACTACTACTGATACTACTAATACTAATACTACTAATACTAATACTACTACTAATACTAATACTCCTCCTCTTCCTGCTCCTCCTCTTTCTTCTCCTCCTCCTCTTCTTCTTCCTCCTCCTTCTCCTCCCTCTCTTTCTCCTCCTCCTCTTCCTTCTCCTCCTCCTCTTCTTCTTCTTCTTCTTCTTCTTCTTCTTCCTCCTCCTCCTCCTCCTCCTCTTCTTCTTCTTCTTCCTCCCCCTCCTTCTCCTCCTCCTCTTCCTTCTCCTCCTCCTCCTCCTCCTCCTCTACTTCTTCTTCTTCTTCTTCTTCCTCCTCCTCCTCCTCCTTCTCCTCCCTCTCTTTCTCCACCTCCTCCTCTTCCTTCTCCTCCTCCTCCTCCTACTACTACTACTACTACTACTTTACGACTAAAGTTGACCACATTGAAGGTTGTGGTTTCTGTGTCATCAAAAGTTTGCTAGAAGGAAATGAGGGAGGTAACCCTTTCAGATCAAAGACACCATATTATATCCCAGGGAACTTTGAATTTTCTAAAGATTGTGAAGTAAAATTCCCAGCATCATTTGCTGCACGGATTAGGGCTGCACCATCTGGGGAACAAGTTAACCATCTCTGACCTGACCTGCAAATGATGCCCCCTCCCTCTGTCTCTTTCCCTCCCTCCCTCTCTCAGCTAAAGTCGGGCAATGCCATGGAATAGCCAGTATCAGGAGACTGTTCTCCCTCTCTACTTTCTTTCTCTCTCTCTCTCTCTCTCTTTTTTTTTAGGCAGGTGACATGATTAGAAGCAACACAGGAAAGAAAGGAAAAAAACCTTTTTATATAGGGCGACATGATGAATAGCTAGAGTAAGTGATAGAAATAAAGGGAATATTAATATATACATTTTTATTTGATAAAACGAAAGTAACAATGAGAAATAGGTGGAATGCTTGAATAATGATAGCTTGTAATCTGATATGGATGTGTATTGTTATTAGGAATACAGAAGTTGATTGAATGTAATAGTAATGTTTAAACCAATCAGTTTTTTTTTGTATTGGAATGCATGGTGCCCAGGTGTCACACTGTTCACACCTTGATTTGACATTTTTTTAAAAAAAGACCAGGAGTTCTAGTCCTGTCTTAGGCATTAAAGCCCACTGAGTGGCTTAGGGCCCCTCTCTCTCAACCCAGCTCACCTCACATGAATTGTCGTGGGGAAAGTAGAAGAAGGAATGAGTATAAAACTTGTTTGCTACCTTGAGTTATTTATAATAATAATAAAGGCAAGATATTAGACAGATAAATGATAGATAGATAGGTAGATATATATATATAGAGAGAGAGATAGACAGACAGACAGACATATGATAGATGACAGAAAGACTGATTGATTGATTGATTGATATAGATGATAGACAGGCAGGCAGGCAGGCAGACAGACAGACAGATAGATATGGATAGATGCAATGTAATCCATAGATGAGTGGATGCAATCCAAAAATAGATGAATAGATGGATGGGTGGATGGGTGGGTGGGTGGATGAATGGATATGATAGATAGATAGATGATAGGTAGGTAGGTAGGTAGGTAGGTAGGTAGGTAGGTAGGTAGGTAGGTAGGTAGGTAGGCAGGCAGGCAGGCAGGCAGGCAGGCAGGATGATAGTTAATGGATAGATGGATGGGTGCAATCCAGAGATGGGTAGGTGGGTGGGTGGGTAGGTAGGTAAGGAGGTAGGGAGGTAGGTAGGGAGGTATAGATAAATGCAAGGAAATGAATGGATGCAATCCAGAGATAGATGATTGGATGGAGAGAGGGAGGGAGGGAGGGAGAGAGAGAGAGAGAATATGATAGGTAGGTAGGTAGGTAGGTAGGTAGGTAGGTAGGTAGGTAGGTAGGTAGGTAGGTGGGTAGGTAGATAGATGATAGATAGATAGATAGATAGATGATAGATAGATAGATAGATAGATAGATAGATAGATAGATAGATAGATAGATAGATAGATAGATAGATAGATAGATGCTATGCTATTATCAAATTGTGAGAAGGATTTTTGTGGGATTTCTTGCATACAAATATTTGCACACTTAAAAAAAAAACAGGCTAGCATTCTTAAAACAGCATCACTTACTGGGGGTCACACATTTTGCTAAGCTAAGAGCCTTTTTCAGCCTTTTATCAAAGATACAGAAATTGGCTGGATTTGTATCAGCCATGAAATATGATTTATAAACAATAATGGGTGGTAAACTAAATAAAAATAAAATACCGTAATGGATTACAAGCCACAAAACTTCATAGACCATGCAAAGCTAAAAGCAAAACACATTATGGCTACGAGTAATATGTGTTTGGGAGACCCAGCCTGAATTTGTCATGGTAACACAGACCAAGGATGAGCAGCCTTAGCTCACTGTAAAAATAAAAAACCATGCTTTCCTGCAAAGCTGTAGGTTCAGCCAAAATATCTGAACTGCAAGGTCAGTTCCTAACATTAGATGTCTCTGCTAGAAGGTCAAGAACTTCTTCCAAACAAGAAAGAAACATTGGACCAGACAGAGAAATAGAAGAGAACAGACTACAATTAAGAATTCAGTCCCAGATATTGGATTATTAAGACTTTAAACAGTGATCATACAATTGGGTTCATGGGAGTTCTAGACTTCCAGAACATTTTGAAGACATCCGTGAGGGGCAAAGGAAGTTATTTTATCTTGACTTTTCTGATCATTAGAAATGTGATGAACATTTTCTTGATATTACATCATATTTCTGGATATTATGGTCAAGTTTGAACCATGGTTTTGCTGTTGCAACCATTATCATTTCTCAGCTTGCCAACGAACCAGGGGGGAGGGAAGGGGTGACATGGAATGTGTGCTCCAAACATCAGGACGCCGAGCCATGAGAGCCAAGGACACTCCGGCAGGTGTTTGCCAAAGTCTAAGACATTTCCCATAACAAAACAAAGAAGCTCAATTGGACAATGTGACCTGCTCTAATAGGAGGAGGGAGAATCCTATATTTTAATTGTGCAGGTTTGCGCAGGAATTAGCTAGATCTGGTTTTGCCCTCATCGGTGCCGGAATGATGTACTCAAACAAGTTTTGCATTGAAAGGTTGGAACTTCCCAACTGTGTTTGCTTTGGTTGGGTTCATCAGTTGGAACATTGACAATTATATCATGTCTATTAGATCTGATCTACATTAATGATGTGTTGTCACATAACTCCTTGTGTAGGTGTGGCAGTCACCCATGGCCCAGTGCATAACAGGGCATGCGCAGCCACGCTGAACCACACAGGAAAAAACAAACTCCATAACATCCTGATAGTGCATAACATAACATCTTGATAGTTCGCTCTAGATGTGCCTTACCCAACGATGCCCAGGATTTGACCATATATAGACAGAACTTCCCTGAGCAGTAGATTAGCAATTGTTGTTTGACAGGTTGTCTTAAATCACATGCTGATTGCTCCTCCTGCCTTTGTCCTATCTCAATAAAAGGGGCTACCAGACCCCATTCTGGGTCGCCTCATCCCGAGAAAGCTCGTGTCTGTGTCTTTTCTCAACATTGGCCTCATTAGTGAACCATGGGTACTTCACAATGATGTATGTGGTCTATGTGAACTTTATCTAGCCCCTTTGAACTCTGTTATTCTGATATTATTGAAGGCCAGCATCAGGATCTTGATTGCATCTCATATCCCAGACTTGGAAAGCCCTTCAGCTAATCTATACCATTATCATATCCTATACTCCTACACTAAGTTCTAGGAAGAGGCCAATCCCACCCAAAGAAAGATTCATATTTATATTCATATTTTTTATAAAACCTGCCATACTGGGCCCAACATTTGGGAAGCCAGGCTCTGCCTGTCACAAGCCAGGACAAAGGATGAGTGATGGAGGAGTAACACCTCCTTAAAAAACCTTGGTCCAGCTGGCCCGGATGGGAGCACCTCATAAGGGCCCCTTTACAGGGTTACAGGAGAAGACGGTCAACGGTTTTGAAGGCGGAAGAGGGCTCTACGCCCCAATGGCAGATAAAGTGGTGGGACAATCTTCAAGGAGAAGGGAAACTCTGATTCCAAACCTCCACTGCCTTGTGGCTCTATCCACTACTGGAAAAAACTTCAGGAGTCAACCTCGAGGCAAAATCCGGAGCCGGAGTCCCAGAAGCAGTTCATGACTGTGTACAACCACGTTCTGGTAACTCCTGCAAGTTGTTGTTGTTGTTATTTGATTAATCTTTTGTGAGATTCACAGCCTTTGGGGCTGGTTGGTAGCTCAACAGGTCGAGTCCTAACCAAGGACCTAGGAACTGTTAAGGTAACGTTGGAGGATATAATATGTTCCAAGTAGGGTGGTTTTTTGTAGAATCAGAATGTTCTATTATTATACAATTGTATCACAGTGGCCAGATGTTTCGCTGGATTTGGCATTGGTTACTAGTCAGGCCCCATCCAGGGGCCTAGGACGTCGTAACATATTTTCGTAATATGCGTGCAGATCCAAGCAGTGCAGCTTTTTGCATTTGACTGATGGTGATTTTGTCAATTTTTAACTGTTTTAAATGTAATTCCAGTGCTTTTGGAATAGCACCCAGTGTGCCAATTACCACTGGAATTACCACTGCTGGTTTGTGCCATAGTCGTTGAATTGTTATTATTGTTGTTATTATTGGTATTGTTGTTATTGTTGTTATTGTTATTATTATTGTTATTGTTGTTATTATTGTTGTTGTTGTTGTTGTTGTTGTTATAGAATTGGGAGGTGGGAATCCCTCTCCATGGGATCAAGATAAACAAAGGATTCCACCTGCTGACAATTAATCTAAAGCTAACCAACCTTTTACTCAAGGATCTTGGTCTCAGATTGTTTATAATCTGCTTTTCTCTTTGCCAGAAAAGAAAAGGAGGAGGAAAAATCTTAAAGGCTCCGAGTCAGCTTTTAATCCCAAGATTTGAAGAGAAAGCCTGCAAATTCCCTCCCAGCATCTTGAGCTTCCACAACTCAATAGGATTTCCCCCCTTATTATTATTATTTTTAAAGGAAAGAAACACCTTGATTCCTGATCCTACACGTGTTCTCACTTCAAGGGCTGGGGATGAATGGAAAAACACCCAGTGCAGAAATGGGGGTATCTCTAAGGAGGCTACTATAGTTTTTTGAAGTATAGCATTTATTTGTTTGTTTGTTTTGTCAAGCATCTATAAGATAACATATATAAGTATACACATGTTTATGAATACATGAAATTGATAAAAATACAAGGGAATAATAGGACAGGGACGGTAGGCGCATTGGTGCACTTATGCATGCCCCTTACAGATCAACAGTAGACAGTCTAAGGTTAAAGTTTTGGAGGTTTGAGGATGTAACAACAGAGTCGGGTAGAGCATTCTAAGGATTGAGCACTCTGCTGCTGAAGTCGCGTTTTCTGCAATCAAGTTTGGAACGGTTTACCTTAAGGTTGTATCTATTGTGTACCCGTGTATTGTTATAGTTGAAGCTGAAGTAGTCATTGACAGGTAGAACATCGTAATAGATAATTTTATGTACTACGCTTACATCAGACTGAAGGCGGCGAAGTTCTAAGTTGTCTACGATCAAAATTTCAAGTCTGGCGGCATAAGGTAGTCTGTTGCGAGCAGAGGAAGGGAGGACTCTTCCTGTGAAGAATCTCTGGACTCGCTCGATTGTATTAATGTCCGATATGCAGTCTGGATTCCAGGCAGATGAGCTGTATTTGAGAATTGGTCTGGCAAAGGTTTTGTATGCTCTGGTTAGTAGTGCAGTGCAGGGGTGGGTTCTGTCCACCATTACTACCGGTTTGATAATAAAAAAAACTTTTGTTATGATCTATCGGTGAAGATGAAGGGGAGACAGCTTTAAAACAATATGCAACATCTTTTAAATATGTTTTAAACATGTTTACATTTATTTTTTTTTATTTTTTTTTTAATAAGATTTTATTGGTAAAAAGAAAATACAACATCCATAACTTGTAACAAACAATACAATTACATTTCGAGATATTCCCATACTATCAAATCATTATAAACATCAAAGGTTAGGTATCTTTCCCTCCCTCTTTTCTTCCCTCCCCCCTTACTTCCTTCTCCCCTGCCTTCCCTCCTTTCTTTTCTCCTTTTCTCCTTTCCTTCCCCCTCCTTTCCCTCCCTCGCTCCCCCCCTCCTTCACACATACCTTCCCTCCTTCCCTGCCTCTTTCCCTCCTCCTTCCTTTTCTCTTAACCTCCCTCCTTTCCTCCCTCCTTCCCTCCTTCCTTTCAATTCTCCTTCTCTCTTTCTTTCCCTCCCTCTTTCCCTCTTTACTACCCTCTCTTCTTCCCTCCCTCCTTCCTCCCCCAGTTTCTTCTCTTTCTTCTCTCCTTCTTTCTTCCCCCCTTCTTCTGCCTTTCCTATTCCTCCCCTTTCTCCTCTCCATCCTGACTTCCCTACTATCCTCCTTCCCTCCCTTCTAACCTTTGTTACATTTGCATATTTTCCTCTGCTGAGGACAATCTGGTTCTCTTTCCCTTTCCTTGCTTGAAGAGGCAAGGATTATACGTCTTCTCGCCTCATCTAAAATGAAGTTTGATCACTAATTTCATGCAGGTAATTATAGCGAATTTCCTATCAGCTTTTTAAAGTTTTCCCAGCATTGTAGCGTGACAAAATTGCTCGACGGTGGGTTCTCGCCCCTGATACATTTCTCCTTTCGTTTATCTCTCAGTTGTTGTATATTGTTCATTTGAGTTATTGGTTTAATCGTGATAGGTTAGTTAGCTATCTCTTTTTATGTCTAGGTCTTCACTGACTCATCAAGCCATTTGTATAGCTTCTCCCAGACTGTATAAAAGTCTGTGTCTTCTTTGTCATTAATTCGCATCGTCAGTCTGTTCATTTCTGCTAGTTCTAAAATTTTATTCATCACCATAGTGTTGGTGGGGGCATTTTCACTCTTCCAGCATTGTGCGTAAACAATCCTTGACGCTGTCAGAATATGGACTAGGAGGTATTGGTCAGATTTGCAAATTTTTTGATCTATTATTCCTAATAAGAAAGTTTCCGGCTTAAAGCATAGTTTAATTGACAGGATTCCATTCAGCCATCCTAGTATATGCTTCCAGTATGCTTTGGCTACCGGACACGTCCACCACATATGGTAGTACGTGCCCAGCACCGTTTTACATTTCCAGCATATGGCTGAAACTTTTGAAGACATTTTCGCCAGTCTTGTCGGTGGAAGATGCCAGCGGTAGAACATTTTATATATATTTTCTTTATAGGCCGTCGACTTTGTCAATTTTAGATTCCATTCCCAGACTCTTTCCCAGTCGTCTAGATCTATTGAGTGGCCGATGTTTTGGGCCCAGGTTACCATGACTTCTTTTACTCTTTCTGCTTCCGTTTTTCGAATCAGTAAGCAATTGTATATTTTTGAAATTAATTTCTCATCAGGTCCAATTAAAATTTTATCTAATTCCTGGTTCTTGTTCTGGAAGCCAGGTTGTGCTAGATCGAATTTATGTTTGTTTTGAATTTGAAGATATGGCCACCAATCGATGTTTATTCCCTTATCAGCCAAATTTTCCCTGGGGTTTAGTTTGTTTTGGTCGTCTAGCAACTGTTGGTAGGTAACAATTTTATCCAAGTTTATCAAATTCGGGTATATCAGGGCTTCCGTCGGAGATATCCATTTAGGTAGTTGCGTATAGTATCTCCTTCTAATTTCGAGCCAGTCCTTAATCAATACCCCCCTTAAATGGTGACTACTAAAATAATTGTGGATTTTATTTCCCTCGCACCATAAGTAGTTGTGCCACCCGTATTGCAGGTCGTGGCCCTCTATTGTTAAGATTCTTTTATTAGCTAACATTACCCATTCTTTTATCCACATAGTTGTTGCTGCTTGATGATATGTTTTCCATTCCGGTAATCCCATTCCCCCTTGAGTTCTTTTATCCTGCAGGTGCATATATTTTATTCTGGGCTTTTTACCATTCCATATAAAGTTTCGAATCATTTTGTCCAAATCATTATAAAATTTTTCCCCTAGCTTAACCGGTGCCGTTTGAAATAGGTAGAGGATTTTTGGGAGAACATTCATTTTAATTACTGCGACTCTTCCCATCAGTGATAGTTGTAGTTTTGACCAGGTTTTTAAGTCCTTTTGGGTATTCTGTAACAACTTATCATAGTTGTCTTCTTTTATGGAAGAGCACTTCGCAGACAGCCAGATTCCTAAATACTTAATTTTTTTAGTTACCTTTAATTCCATTGTTTCCTCTAGTTCTCCAATCTGGTTTTTGGGGAAATTTTTTATAATCATTTTTGTTTTTTTCCTTGTTTATTTTTAAACCGGCCACACACCCAAAGTTCTCAATGTCCTTCATCAAATTCGGTCCTGAAAGTAAGGGGTCTTCCACGATAAAGACCATGTCATCCGCGAAGGCCTGTACTTTATATTGTTCTTTTTTTATGGTCAGGCCCCTAATTTCCTGATTTGATCTTATCCGATTTAAAAGGACCTCTAGAGACGTAATAAATAGTAGTGGGGAGAGCGGGCACCCTTGTCTAACACCCTTTCCAATTTGTATCCTCTCCGTTAGTTCCCCATTGACTATAATATTTGCAGATTGCCGTGAATATATAGATTCTATAATCTTAATAAATTTATCGCCAAATTTCATCATTTTTAGTTGAGTGATTAGAAAGTTCCAATCTAGGTTATCAAAGGCTTTCTGAGCGTCGACAAAGATTAATGCGAGTTGTTTCTCGGATCTTGTTTGATAGAATTCCAGGGTGTCCATTATTATTCTTGTATTGTTTCTAATATGTCTTTTTGGGAGAAAGCCGTTTTGATCCGAATGGATACTTTGATTTAATATTATTTTTAGTCTTTCCGCCAATATTGATACAAAGATTTTGTAATCTGCATTTAACAGGGATATGGGTCTATAATTTTGGACCTTGCTACTGTCCGCCTCTTCCTTTGGTATTAGGGTAATGTAAGCTTCCCCCCATGATTTTGGGACCCTACCATTTTGCAATGTATCATTACATAGTTCTAATAATTTGTCTTCTATGGTATTTTGAAGTTTTTTATATATTTCCGACGGGAGCCCATCCGGCCCAGGTGTTTTATTGTTTTTTTGTTTTTGAATGGCCTTTTTCAGTTCTTCTTGTGTAATTTCTTTATCGAGCATCTCTCTCATCTCCTCCGACAAGACTGGAAGCTTCTGCTTTATAAGGTATTTTCTAATGTCCTGTTCATTAATTTCGTCTTGTTTATATAGTTTCCTATAATAGTTCTGTACTACCTTTTTCTTTTCTCCTATTTCTTGTTTCAGGTTCCCCTCCTCGTCATACAGTTGTTTAATAATTCTTTTGACCTTCTCCTTTCTTATTTTGTGGGCCAACCATCTCCCAGTTTTATTTGCATGTTCAAAATAATTCTGCTTCATTTTCTTAATGTTTTGTGCTATTTCCTCTTGGGAGATCAAATTTATTTGGTGTTTAATTAACTCTCCTTTTTCCCTGTGTCTACTATTTTCTGGCTCTTTCTGGGTCAGCAGTTCCGTCTCTCTTAGTTCTTTGTTCAGTGTATTAAGTTTTTCCCTGTGCATTTTGTTTCTTCTTATTATATAGGCTATGGAAATTCCCCTCACAACTGCCTTCATCGTGTCCCAAACATTTTGTATTGAGGTCTGCTCTTTACCGTTTTCTTTAAAGAAGTAGCCCAGTTCCTTTTCTATTTGTTGTACAAATTGTTTCTCTTGTAGTATGTTCTGGTTTAATGTCCACCTAGCTTTTATCCTTGCCTTCCCTTTCCATTGCCATAAGACTGGGTGATGATCGGCCCACTTGTTGGTTATTATTTCAATATTTACAGTATCCATGAGTAGCTCCGAGTTTGACCAAACCATGTCGATACGGGACCATGAATTATGTGGATGGGAGTAAAACGTGTACTGTTGCATCTTGTCATTCATTGCTCGCCAGACATCATAAAGATCTAAATCCTTCACCATATTTACATAGGCCGACGGTAGTTTCCTTCTTGTGCTTTTCTTGTGGGTACCCTTATAGTCCATCTTACCATCTGCTATAGCGTTGAAATCCCCTAGAATACATATATTTTGCCACTCTATTTCATTTATCCTCTTATATAGATTAATATAAAATCTCTCTTGTTTTTGATTTGGGGCATAGATTCCAACTAGTAAAAATTTTTTCCCGCCATTAATTATCTCCACCATTAATACCCTACCATCTTTGTCTGCATATATTAATTTGGGGTTCAACCATTCTTTTATATACATCACAATTCCTCTTTTTCTGGTTTGTGCTGACGAGCAGAATGTTTTACCTAGTTTTGGACAGACCAACAGGTTATTGTATTTTTCTTTAATGTGGGTTTCCTGAAGACAGATTACATCTAACTTTTGTTTCACTAGATCCAACAGTACACGTTTTCTTTTGGAAGTTATGTTAAGACCATTTACATTAGCTGATAGTACATTCGTTTCCCATTCTTCAATTCCCTTACACGTTATTCGCTTTGAGGGCACCTTTGGATCGAGTCTCGATGGGTGACCTTGCTCTCGAATCTTCTCTGCCATATCTCTCTCGTTCTCTGGCCTCTCCTGGCCCCCGCCCCTCTGGTTGAGTTTCAATTATAGTGTCCCCCTGTCTTAAAAGTCCTTCTTTATTAAATCTCTCATCGCCTGCTAGTAAAAGTTCCTGGAATTCTTGAGCTTTCGCCAAGGTATCTATTCGGTATTTCTTTTCCCTCCATGTTATCAACATTCCTTCTGGAAGGAGCCATCTGAACTGAATTCTGTCTCTGTTTAAACGTGTGGAGAGGAAGTTGTATTTCCTTCTCTTCTCTCTGACTCTCCGTGGAGTCTGTTTTAAGATGAGAATTTCTTTACCTTTGTATGTTAGAGAGTCCCCTCTTATTGTACTTAGAATGTCCTCTCTCAGCTGTCTTCTCAACACCCTCACATGGATCTCCCTCGGAAGCCGGTGGCGTCTCGCGAAGCCTGTATTGACTCTATAGGCTTCGTCCAGATCATTAATAACCTCTTTTTTCGGCCTGCCGAGGACTAATCCCAGGATTTCTCCAATCAGCTCCCGGAGGTTTTCATCTTTTGCTTCCTCCACGTTTTGTAGTCTTAAATAATATGCTGATCGTTCTAATTCTAGCTGGAGGATGGCCTCCTCCAGGCTTGAGTTTATAGATTCCAGATTGTCCTCCACTTTGTCTATCCTTTTTTCCGCTATTTCCGTTCTCCCCTTAACATTTTGAATTTCCTGCTCATTTTTCAGCAGCGCTGTTTGTATTACTCCTATACGTTCCTCAATTTTTCCCATATTGTTTCTTACTTCACGCATTTCATTCTTTACTCCCTCCAGGCCTTTGGCGACATTTTCCCCCATCTTCAATATTGTCTCTTGTAGGGAGTCCATTGTTACTTCCTGGTCTTGCAGGGTTGGGGCTGCCTTATCTCCCGTTTGCCTGCCCTCAGGGGACTTTTCCCTCACCGGGGTAGATAGGGGAGTTTGCTTTTTACTCCCTTTAATTAAGGTTACTGTTTTCGTTGCCATTTGCTTTAATTCAGCTCTTTCCCTGTAAGGTGTAAGTCTAGTACCTTCTGAGTGCTGCTTAAGTAGTTATACAGAGCCCGGGGTACATATAGGGTAATTAAGCTGGAGCAGGGCTGTGAAATATAGGCTCAGTTAATTCTATAGTATCTGGGAGAGTCAGGAAGAGAAACGTTTCAGCGTGATACGACAGGGTGCAGGAGAGGCCAGAAAGTATTTAGAACTCACCCATCAATCTCTTCCTGTTGTCAGTGTAGTGTTTTCCTTCTGCTGTCTCTGGCTGTAATATGACACCGGGTACTTCAAACCCTTGTGATTAAACTTCTTTCCTTTTTCCCAGGCAGGCAAATCCAGCTTCTCTTCTTCGTCTCGTCCTCTGTTAATCCTCAAATTTAACTAGTCCAAAGCCTGTCTTCTTCTATTCACAACGTCAATCAGCTTTCACAAAAGTTCACTGTTTGTATTTAATAGCCGCTGCAGATAAATGCGCCCACACACGTATCTGTATTTATTGCAGTAAAGTTGTTTATCTTTTAGGTTTAGGCTTTTAAGTCAGATCTTGTGATTACCGTCATTTGGTCCGCTATATTCCCTGCATCTGTCTCTCTCTTCCTTATTAATGGCTGGCAGTCACGCCTTCTGGTCGGCCATTAATCAGCCGACCTCTTTTGCACGAACTCTGAGGGAGCCTCTTGCTTCGTGGGAGGAGATCGCCTTTCACCCTCCACTGCACAGAGGTTTCCCCTCTCCAAAGGTCCTCGCACCTCGAAGGGACCTTGCCTATTACGGCCACGCTCGTGGAAAGACCGGGCGAACCGAACAGAGAGTCTGTCAGCAGCCCGTTCCAGCGTGACGCCAGACCGGAAGTCCCTTAAACATGTTTACATTTAAACATCCTCTGCTCACAACAGAACCCCTTATGCCACCAGGCTCGAAATTCTGGTCTTGGACAACATGGCACTCCACCGCCTACAGTCTGGCCTAAGCATAGTACACAAAATTGTCTGCTACAATGTCCTACCTGTCAGCTACTACTTCAGCTTCAACCTCAATAATACTCGGGCAAACAATAGATACAAACTCAAGGTAAACCACTCTAAACTAGATTGCAGAAAATACAACTTCCGCAACAGAGTGGTCAACATCTGGAATGCTCTATCTTATTCCATTATTACATCCTCAAATCCCCACAGCTTCAACCTCAAACTGTCTACCGTGGACCTCACCCCATTCCTAAGAGGTCCATAAAGGGGGTATGCATAAGCACACCAGCGTGCCTATCATCATTTATTTGCATTCATTTCCTTTGTTCGTGCCCGAGGTGGCGCAGTGGTTAAATGCAGCACTGCAGGCTACTTCAGCTGACTGCAGTTCTGCAGTTCGGCTGTTCAAATCTCACCGGCTCAGGGTTGACTCAGCCTTCCATCCTTCCAAGGTGGGTAAAATGAGGACCCGGATTGTTGTTGGGGGCAATATGCTGACTCTGTAAACCGCTTAGAGAGGGCTGAAAGCCCTATGAAGCGGTATATAAGTCTAACTGCTATTGATATTGCCCATGTTTATCCTTATACCTGCTATCTTATACATGTTTGACAAACCAAACAAAATAAATGAAAAATGGTAGCTCCAGTAGAATGGGTCACTTGAATCACATTAGCAACTCTTCCACCTGTTAGTACGTCTTCCAACATATTGCGTTAGTTATCAAACCACTAATAGACTCACTTGCACAACAACTCCTGGATTAGAGAGCAGCAATTGTCTGTCATCTCCTATTAACCTCCTGTATAAAATCAACTAGAGTAATGCAAGCCTCCCGTCTTATCTTTCCAACCGAACCTTCAGTTGAAATCACACCTGTCCACACAATTGCATCTCTCTGTGTCCCAATCTCCTTGAGGCTGTCTTCAGTCGAATGGAATCAGGAGGTTAGAATACCCCCCAGGAGGGTCAGAGAAAGACAGGAAAAGTCTGGGGACAGAGTCAAGAGAGTTATCAGCTTAGAATCATTAAACGCTCACAAGTGGTTTAAGTCCATCCCCTCTCGAATTCTTTTTACTCTTGTTGTTGTTAGTTGCGAAGTTGTGTCTGACCCATCGTGACCCCCATAGGCAATATTCCTCCAAGCCTTCCTGTCCTTTACCATACTCTGAAGTCCATTTAAGCTCACGCCGACTGCTTCGGTGACTCCATCCAGCCACCTCATTCTCTGTCGTCCCCTTCTTCTCTTGCCCTCCATCGTTCCCAGCATGAGGCTCTTCTCCAGTGAGTCCTTCCTTCTCATTAGGTGGCCAAAGGATTTGAGTTTCCTCTTCAGGATCTGGCCTTCTAAAGAGGAGTCAGGGTTGATCTCCTCTAGAATTGACCGGTTGGATTGCCTTGCAGTCCAAGGGAGTCTTCTCCAGCACCAGAGTTCAAAGGCCTCCATTCTTTGGTGCTCAGCCTTTCTTATGGTCCAACCTTCACAGCCCTTCATTGCAACTGAGAAAGCCATAGCCTTGACTATACTCACTTTTGTTGGCAGGGTGATGTCTCTGCTTTTTGGTATGCTGTCTAGATTTGACATAGCTTTCCTCCCCAGGAATTTACTTTTATGTAGGGCCAATTTAGTGTGCAACATTAGATTCTTGTGTACAAGCATGAGCGATAAATAATCTTTAGCTGTAACTTAACATGTGGCACTGATTCTGTGCACCTTACACATTTTAAGGGGAGGAAGGGGCTTGAAGTAGATCCTTGGCTTGATGCTGAGTAGACCACATTTCCAACAACTCCCCACTAATCCTTTTTCTTAATCTAACACTGGTTCATATTGACTTGACTTGAGAACTGGGGCTGTGGGGAAGAAATTCATTTTCTGAAGGCTTCGTAATGAGATAAAAAGTCGATTTCTCTAGAAAAGAACCATGCATGGTTTTCATTATCATCATCATCATCATCAGCTGATAATGACTGCACTTAGGAGGAATCTGGCACTAGGACATGAACTAATTTGACTTAATTGGATTTGAACATTAATTGAACATTATTAATTAAATGCAGTTGATACCATTACTTCCAGTGTATATAATTCTTCTTCCCGCACCCCTGCACATTAACCAGTATAGTTGTATCACAATTGGACCCACTAATCTTTGTAAAAGACTTAGTAGTAGTAAAAGACTAATCTTTGCAAAAGGTCTTTCTGTAATCTGGAGCTCCATAGCTAGAGAAACAGGACCATGGACAGCTCTAGGAAATCTTCACATCTGAGCCTCTAATTCTTCTAAAACAACATCATTTCTACCATGATCCTCTGGATGTACCTAAATCCTTTTTTTTTTAAATCTTGGTGTGTTCTTCCTTACACAAAATAAAACTTGCACAATCAGAGAAGCAGGAAACCAGGGCACCTTTAAAATAAATGCAAAGAAGTAGAGACTTCTAGTTTCTTGGCAATTGTGGGAGCCCACTACCGTATTTTTTGGACTATATTTTCACACCTAAATTTGCAGGAGGAAAACAAGAAAAAAATAATTTTTGGCCCCCTACACATTACATTTTCGCCCTCCCTGGACCCAGAAGCACTCTGCAGTGCTCCGCACAGCCCGTTTTCATCAAAAACGTGTCCATTTTCGCCAAAAACACACCCATGGGTTCTGGGGGCCAGGATGCCGAAAACGCAACACACAATGGGCTCAGGAAGCCAAAAAAGCTCTTCTTCGGTCTATTAAGATGCAGCTAAATTTTCACCCTCTTTTAAGGGGGGGAGGTGCGTCTTATACTCAGAAAAATACAGTCTTTATTCATTTGTTTATTTTTCTACTTTCACATTTCGCTCTCGTTTGAATGTTTTTACTTACGTAAACAGAGGAATAAATGAGGCAAACCCTGAAAATAAAACTTTCAATCTAAATTGGTAAATTGGCCACCTGGTTTGAGTTCTTCTGCTTGATGTGCGTAGTAAGCCTATCGGTGGACTATGCCACTTTAACTTTAAAGGTTTGCTTAATGACCTCGGAGTTTGTTTAGTGACTATGGTGATTCATTTAATGATCAGACTGTGGGGAGAGAAACTGGAAGACCAGGTGCTGGAAACTGGAAGCATGCATGCCAGGGAGCTGCTGTTCCAGTTTCTGGTGCTCCCCCGCACGCGTGAGCAGGGAGTTGGATTAGAAGACCTCCAAAGTCCCTTCCAACTCCGTTGTTCTGTTTTTCTGCTTCTTTCGGTTGTTTTATGCTCCAGTTGGTTTTGATGGTATCTTAGCTTCCTTTTTTGGGGGGGTGGCCTCGTTTTCTTTTGCCGCTGACCATTCTGAGCATAACTGCCTTTTCCAGCAAGTCTGCTTGCATGACACAGCCAAAATAAGTAAGGTGAAATGTTGTGATTCTGCCTTCCAGTGATGTGTCTGATTTTCTATGCTCCATTACTTCCTTGTTTGTCACCTTGTGCTATCCAAGGAATGTGCAGGCACTTTCTCCACATCTGGTTTTCCTTCTAGCTAGTTTTTTTTTTTTTCATTCGCCTTTCCAGAGTGAAAGCTTCTTCGTAGATTGGACTTCGATTGCCACTGGAAACGTGCAGAACCTAAAGGTCTGAATTTGTGCTATAAATTTCGCGCTCCTCTCTGTAGTCCTGACAGTACCACTAAGAAGAGAGAAAGAATCTTCTCCAATGGAAGGTTTGACATCCTCAAGTTGCCAAGGTTGAGAAACACTGTGCTAGAAAAACAATCGGAAGTCACTCCTTTATATTAGTTTCCTATCCCATTTCCCCTTTCCCATACATTTTTCTTTCCTTGTACTTGCACTGTCTTTTCTATTTATTCTTTTATCTTTTCTCTCTCTTTTTCTCAATTTCACTCTCCATAATTTCATGTTTACCTTTTATTTATGTAAAAATCTTCAAGAAAAAAAATTTTTTTTTTTTTAAAAAGAGGGAGAAGTAGCAGATTGCAGACTTCCTTCACTGACAAAGTTGTGACAGCCATCATGTTGACAGATGTACACAGTGCCAATGGATTCTCGCATGCTAGCCATTTTCAGCAATGGCAAATGAATATGAGTGGCTGCTTTGTCCCATTAGCTCATATCTGAAGAGGGCCCCTTTTTTGTCTTACAATACAATAGCAGAGTTGGAAGGGACCCTGGAGGTCTTCTAATCCAACCCCCTGCCTAGGCAGGAAACCCTATACCGTTTCAGACAAATGGCTATCCAGCAATCTTCTTAAAGACTTCCAGTATTGGGGCATTCACAACTTCCGAAGGCAAGTTGTTCCACTGATCAATTGTTCTCACTGTCAGGAAATTTCTCCTTAGTTCAAAGTTGCTTCTCTCCTTGATCAGTTTCCACCCATTGCTTCTTGTTCTACCCTCAGGTGCTTTGGCGAATAGTTTGACTCCCTCTTCTTTGTGGCAGCCCCTGAGATATTGGAACATTGCTATCATGTCACCCCTAGTCCTTCTTTTCATTAAACTAGACATACCCAGTTCCTGCAACCATTCTTCATATGTTTCAGCCTCCAGTCTCCTAATCCTCTTTATTCCTCTTCTCTGCACTCTTTCTAGAGTCTCCGCATCTTTTTTATATCGTGGTAACCAAAACTGGATGCAGTATTCCAAGTGTGGCCTTACCAAGGCCTTATAAAGTGGTATTATAGCAATAGACTTATATACCGCTTCATAGGGCTTTCATCCCCCTCTAAGCGGTTTACAGAGTCAGCATATTGCCCCCAACAACAATCCGGGATGGATGGATGGACGGACGGACCGAGGGTGGGTGGGTGGGTGGGTGGATAATAGACAGACAGGGAGACTGAGAGACAGACAGATAGACAGATAGACAGACAGACAGACAGACAGACAGACAGATAGATAGATAAATGGAATAGATAGATGATAGATGATAGATGATAGATAGATAGATAGATAGATAGATAGATAGATAGAT
>NC_045553.1:43444265-43466697 GCF_009769535.1 Thamnophis elegans
TTTTTTGCATTTTCAACTTTGTAAGCCACCCAGAATCACGGGTAAGTGGCTATATAAATCTAACCAATAAATCAATACAATAAAATTGTCGCCAAAATAAATAAATGTGAGGAGCAAATAAATTGTAAAGAAACCAAGGACATAAATCCAGTTATCCTCACACGTGACTTTCCACCCTGACTTCACCGGCTGACACAAAACAGGAAAGAGGAAAAAAGGCCATTTCCTCAAATTAATAATGCCACCATTGGCTCTTGACTTCATTAATGAGCTCAGGATACAGATAGAGTCTTGGGGAAGGTCTCCATTCTCAACATCAGTAGCGGTTCTAATTGCTCTGGACTTGTGGTGGCAGTTGGCCCATCAAGCAAATTAATGTTGATTCATCACTCCTCCCCAATCGATTGCATTGACCCAGGCTTCAGGGAGACAAATTCACGCCCGCACTTTCACAAGTTAACCGCCGTTCCTGGGTTTTAGCGGTTGTGTGCACGTTGCTCGTCCCGTTGGTAGCTCAGAAAGAGGCAGAAAAGGAGGAAGGGACCAGAGTAACATCACTTAGACTTATATACCGCTTTACAGTGCTTCACAGCCCTCTCTGAGCAGTTTATGCAGTCGGCATCCTGCCCCCAACAATCTGGGTCCTCATTTTACCCACCTTGGAAGGATGGAAGGCTGAGTTAATCTTGAGCAGGTCAGAATCGAACTGCTGGCAGTGAGCAGTGAGTTAGACTGCAATACTGCATTCTAACTACTGTGTCACCATGGCCTTTCCTTCCTTCCTTCTTTCCTTCCTTCTTTCTTCCGTCTCTCTCTCCCTTCTCCCTCTTTCTCTCTTCCTTCTTTAGCACTTAGCAATAGCATTTAGACTTATAAACCAATTCACAAAACTTTACAGTCCTCTCTAAGCAGTTTAGTCAACACCTTTCCCCCAACAATCTGGGTCCCCATTTTACTCACCTCAGAAGGATGGAAGGCTGAGTCAACCTTGAGCCGGTGAGAATCAATTTCCTGGCAGTTGGCAGAGTTAGCCTGCAATACTGCCTCCTAACCACTGTGTCAGAGTTGAACAGTGAGGAGGTTGGGGAGGAACATGGGCCAGTCCTGGAGTTGAGGAAGGCTCGGAAGAGGGCTATGTGTCAGAGGCAGAGATGGGCCTGAAGCCCTCTGGCAGTGATCAGGTGCCTACGGAGCTCGACAGCAGTGAGGCAGAGGAACAGCTGGAGCCTGTTCCCAGTGTGCGCATGCGCAGAGCTGCCAGAAGAAAAGAACAACTCAGAAATCAGGGTCAACTTGGGGAGTAAAGTCACAGGTGGAAGGTGAATGGCCCCCTCCCATAGGACGTAAAAAAGGAGCGAAAGGAGATGGGGCTTTTGCAGGAAACAATTAGTTTGTTCGTTAGATTCATTTCAGGAGTGTGAAGATCTGTCCGTGAATTTCAGAGACTCTGTGCCAAGTCTTTCCTTGCACAGCAACTCATATGGAAAATATTTACATGGCAGTTTTCCAAGCTTGATAAGGTCTGTGGTCATAACTTCACCTTTGAAAGACTGCTTATCAGGTCTTTGCTGAATGTGAATGAGATGAATTCACATTCGTTTAATAAAAGGGGGTTTGTCAGGACCAGGAATCTGCTTCATGCTTTTGGGGGAAGCCTAGGTCAGAACACTAGAGTTGCCCCCCTACAATACATTATACACAGACCAAAAGCCAGCAAACAACTCTGGATGATGCGTAGCTCCGATTTCTGCTTGTTTGAATAATAATGCATATGATGTGCAACACACACATGTCCTATATATGTTCTTTGAGGTCCATCTGGTGTAGGGCGAGAGAGATTTTAGTGTTTGAGCCACAAACAAAGTCTGTTCAGAAGCAGAGAGACTTTAGGGGGGGGGGGGAGGATCAGGAAACTCTCCGAACAATTTAAAAATAGAGCTGAATGCATCCATTCATCTAAATCTTTTTCAGTCGATGTTTCCCTTCTGGCAACTGGGAAATTAAACAATAACTTAGCACCATTTTTTTAAGACCCAGTTTCTTTGCAAATTAAAATGTGAATATGTATACGGAAACCAGATAATTTGGTGTTCCACATCTTGATTACAAGGATTTCAAAGCTTAGGCCATGTAAAGATTTAGAGTAGGAACTCTTAGGAATGAAATTCACAGAGAGACTTATTATTATGTACTCCAGTGAATTTGTATCACAGAGGAGAGAGATTGCAATGAGGAGGAGGAGGGAGGAGGAGAAGGAGAAGGAGAAGGAGAGGGAGAGGGAGGTGGGGAGGAGGAGGAGGAGGAAGGTTGGAAAAAAGTAAAATAGGTGAGCACAAAAATTTTAAAAGCCTCTAAGCTTTCCTCTACAGAAGTTTCTGTAGGAATTCCTTTACAGAAAACTTAATCGTACTCTGTGGAAACTCTGTTATAATTTTGACGCAGAAAAGCCTTCCAGCTTCAACGGTCCTTGGAGGAAGCTAGTTACCTTGACCCTTTCCAGTCCGGCTTCAGACCTGGTTACAGCACAGAAACCGCTTTGGTCGCATTGACCGATGATCACTGGAGAGCCAGGGATGGAGGCCATGCATCCATCCTGGTTCTCCTTGACCTCTCGGCGGCTTTCGATACCATCGACCATGGTATCCTTCTGCGTCGACTGCGGGAGGTGGGGGTGGGAGGCACTGTTTTGCAGTGGTTCTCCTCCTACCTCTCGGACAGGTCGCAGTCGGTGTTGGTTGGGGGGCAGAGATCGACCCCTAGGCCCGTAACATATGGGATGCCGCAGGGTTCGGTCTTATCCCCCCTACTATTTAACATCTACATGAAACCGCTGGGTGAGATCATTCGGAGGCACGGGATAAGATACCACCAATACGCGGACGATACCCAGTTGTATCTGTCCGCCCCGTGCCAACTCAATGAAGCGGTGGACGTGATGAGCCGGGGTCTCGAAGCCGTTAGGGACTGGATGAGGGCTAACAAACTGGTACTCAACCCGGATAAGACCGAGTGGCTGTTGTGTTTCCCTCCCAATAATTTGGCTAGTGTTCCATCACTCAGGCTGGGGGGCCAAATTTTACACCCCTCAGACAGGGTTCGCAACTTGGGAGTCCTCCTGGACCCACAGCTGACCTTTGACCACCATCTGTCGGCTGTGACCAGGGGGGCATTTGCCCAGGTTCGCCTGGTGCGCCAGTTGCGACCCTACCTGAACCGGGAGGCTCTCACAACAGTCACTCGGGCCCTTGTGACCTCTAGGCTGGAATACTGCAACGTGCTCTACATGGGGCTGCCCTTGAAGAGCACCCGGCGACTTCAGCTAGTCCAGAATGCGCCCGCACGAGTGATTGTGGGTGCACCACGGTTCGCCCACATAACACCTATCCTCCGCGAGCTGCGCTGGCTACCTGTTGATCTCCGGGTGCACTTCAAGGTGCTACTTACCACCCATAAAGCCCTCCATGGTAGTGGATCTGAGTACTTGAGAGACCGCCTCCTGCCAATTACCTCCTTACGACCTATTAAATCACACAGATTAGGCCTCCTCCGAGTTCCATCCGCCAGTCAGTGTCGACTGGCAACTACACGGAGGAGAGCCTTTTCAGTAGTAGCTCCGACCCTTTGGAACGATCTCCCCGTGGAGATTCGTACCCTCACCACCGTCCAGACCTTCCGCACAGCCCTTAAGACCTGGCTATCCCGTCAGGCCTGGGGATAAAGATTGTAATCCGTCCCCACCCGAATGATGAATGAATGTTGTGTTCTATTTTTACTTATGTGTTGTTTTATGTCTTACTGTCTTGTATTCCCCTCCCCATAAATTGTAAGCCGCCCTGAGTCCCCTCAGGGAAAAGGGCGGCCTATAAATAATAAACCATAAACCATAAACCATAAAAGGTTTTTTAAAAATAATTAATAGGATATCTATACTCTCTTCTTCCCTCCATGTAGTTATGTAAGAGGGAAAGTCTTCCACAGTTTTGCAACTAGGACTAGGGAGCCAACCTGGAGGATCTAACCGCTATAGAGCCAGTTTGTTCTAGTTGTTAAGACATCCAGTTTGAAAGCAGAAGATAGTGAGTTCTCGTCCCGCCTTAGGCATGAAAGCCAGCTGGGTGATTTGGGGCCAATCACCAGGAGATAATGAGTTCTAGTCTTGCTTTAGGCATGAAAGCTGGCTGGGTGACTTTGAGCTAATCACTAGGAGATGGTGAGTTCTAGTCCCACTTTAGGCATGAAAGCCATCAGAGTGATTTTAGTCCAATCACCAGGAGACGGTAAATTCTAGTCTTACCTTAGCCATTAATGCTGGCTGAGTGACTTTAGGCCAATCCCTCCCTCCCCCTCTCTCAGTTAACTCAGTTGAGACAAGGTGGCACAGTGGTTAGGGTGCAGTACTGAAGGCCACTTCAGCTGACTGTTATCTGCAGTTCAGCGGTTCAAATCTCACCGGCTCAAGGTTGACTCAGCCTTCCATCCTTCCGAGGTGGGTGAAATGAGGACCCAGACTGTGGGGGCAATTTGCTGACTCAAAAAATCTGTAAACCGCTTAGAGTGGGCTGAAAGCCCAATGAAGCGGTGTATAAGTCTAATAAATAAATAAATGAATAAACAAACAAACAAACAAACAAACCCTGGATTATCATTTTCATCCGCCCCACCCGAATGCTGAATGAATGTTGTGTTTTACTGTTTTATTTTATTCACATATTATTTCATGTCTTGTCTTGCACTCCTTCCCCACGAATTGTAAGCCGCCATGAGTCCCCTCAGGGAAAAGGGCGGCCTATAAATGACAATAAAATCTAAATCTAAATTATTCTGGGAAAAATAAGAGGAGAAAGGCATATTAGGTATGTTCACCATCTTGAATTGTTTATAAAATAATACAGGTGGGATAAAAAATAAACAAATAAATCCCATTATCCAGTCTCTCTCCCCACACTAACTACCCAGAGATATTAGTTGATAGGATCAGTGGTCAACCTCTTAGCATCGAAGCTTATGTTGTGGTCTTCCCACTGCCAAAGAGTCATGTTAGGGCACTGCATGAGGACGCCAGTATTGTATCCCTCACCACCGAACTGGTATCACTAAAATATATAGCCTTGCTCTGTCTCTAGCCTTTTCCTTTATACACCTAACAAAAACACACAGCCCTTTGCAGAAGAATGTAAAAAGAGGAATAAAGAATGCAAAATAAAACATTCAGATGCAAATTTGCTCGGTTTTGCTTGGCTGGAGTAGAATTCAACCTTTATATCCCACTTTGGATTATTGGGTTGTATACTATAAGAATAGAATAGAATGGAATGGAATGGAATAGAATAGAATAGAAACAGAGTTGGAAGGGACCTTGGAGGTCTTCTAGTCCAACCTCCTGCTTAGGCAGGAAACCCTACACCACTTCAGACAAATAGATATCCAACATCTTCTTAAAAACTCCCAGTGTTGGAGCATTCACAACCTCTGGAGGCAAGTTGTTCTACTGATTAATCATTCTAATTGTCAGGAAATTTCTCCTTAGTTCTAGGTTGCTTCTCTCTTTGATTAGTTTCCACCCATTGCTTCTTGTCCTGCCTTCATGCTTGCTTTGGAGAATAGCTTGACTGCCTCTTCTTTGGGGCAGCTCCTGAGATATTGGAACATTGCTAGTCCTTCTTTTTATAATACTAGACATTCCCAGTTCAATGTGTCATTGTGTCATTGAAACACCCCAAACATGGAACTTGTAAGACTTTATAAATCCCATATCAAACTTCCCGTGTGATCAGTCGTTTTAGAGAGTGATGATTTGAGATGAATTCTTACGCCGAGCGGAAGAGTAGGAAGCCTGCCTGTGGACTGTACCACTTCACGCTGTGAGGGGGAGATCTAAAGTATTGATTTACTGCTTCATAGTCAAGACATGGCCCTCCCTCTGCAATGAGGTACAGTCTCACTAGTCTTAAATCCTCCTCCGTCACCCAATTGACTTTGAATAAGGATGTGCTTGTTTTCACAATGGCTTGGCTCTAGGAGAAAACACGATGCACTTCATACTAGGGAGAAGCTTAATACTTGAGCTGTTGCTTGTGAAAACTAAGCTAAAAAAATCTCCCCCCTTGGAGGACGTTGATGGAGTCTTCTTAGAGAAATCAAGGGGGCTGCCTGACCCACTGTTCCCACTACATCAGTGGTGGGTTCCAGATCCCATTGCAACCAGTACGGTGCAACGGGGCTGGGCATCCACCACATGCACATGTGCAGCATCCACGCAGCACTCACAAGCATACTTACTGCCCGCAACACTCCGCGACAGTTCTGCAACGCTCTAGCTGCTCGTTGGAGCCTCGCGCTGCACATGCGCAGCATCCACGCAGCACTCACAACAGGGGTGGGTTTCTTGCCCCATTCCAACCGGTTCGGTTGGAACAGGGCCGGCGGCGTCCTCGTGCACGTGCACAGTGCACGCATGGATACTAGTGCCTGTGCGATGCTCCAGCTGCTCCTGGAGGATCGCGCAGGCGCTGTATGCGTTCTGCGCATGCGTGGAAGCACAGAACTCGTCAAAACCGGGTAAGAAACGTGGGCGGGCGGGTGGATCCTTCGGCGTTCCCGGAAGTTACTTACTTCCGGGTTCGCCGACCAACCGGTTCGCGGGGACCGCGGCGAACCGCCTGAAACCCACCCCTGACTCACAAGCATACTTACTGCCCGCAACACTCCGCGACAGTTCTGCAACGCTCTAGCTGTTCATCGGAGCCTCGCACAGGTACCATACGCTCCATGCGCGGAAGCCCCGATTGGCTCAAATACAGGTAAGAATGGCGGACGGGCTGGTGGGTCCTCTGCAGTACTGTACCAGAATGGTACTTGGTGCTCCCAGCAGGCACCGGTACGCCCGTACCAGGGTATACCGGTCGTATCCCACCACTGTGCTAGATCCTTAGACCCATCCTAGAGGCCTCTCCTAGCTTTGTCAAGATGCATCTTTCCAATCTAGGAAGCCTCGCATGCAGCTCCATCCGAAGCAGAGGTGGGCTGCTGGGACTTCACAGAGGTTCTGGAGAACCTCTAGCTAAGATTCTGTGCCATTTGGAGTCCCCAGTGGCTCATTTTGGATGCAGGTAAGTGCAGAGCATCCATGGAGGCTCCGGGAGGGCGAAAAATGGGTCTACCGGAAATTCAGGAAGGATGGAAATAGGCCAGTTTTCCTCCTCCAAGAGGCTCGAGGAAAGGCTCCGGAGCCTGGGAAGGGCAAAAATGCCCCCATCATCGTGGTGCATGGGGGCAACTAGGTCACACCCACCATGGCAACGCCCACCCAGCAATTGGCCAGACATTTTCGATTTTCAATTAACATTTTCGAAGCCCACCCCTGAGCAGAAGGAGATGGGAACGTAATTTCTACACCTACTTCTGCAGACAGCTGGATGTTGTTTGCGAGAGGCTTCGGTGTGAAAGTTGGTGGAGACGTGGCACTTGTTCCTGAGGTGGCAACAATCAGCATTTGGCGTTATGCCCAGGGAAAGTGTAGGAGAACTGTAGCTACACCTACACTTGAAAGCAAGGAGGGATGTGGCTGATAATACTTCTCCATAACCGGGGGAATCTATGCATTTATTTATTTCCCATTAATTTGCTAAAACTCATCCAAGGACCCACTTTATTCTCAGCTGCTAACTTTCTAGGATTGCCAAGAATATCCACGTCAAGGACCTTGGAGTACTCATTTCTAATGATCTAAGTGGCAGAGCTCACTGTAAGAGCATTACCAAAATGTTATTCGGAGTTGTTAACCTAATCTTGCAAAACTTATTCTCCGGGAATATTGTATTGCAAACTAGGGCATACAAAACCTTTGCCAGACCAATTCTCGAATACAGCTCATCTGTCTGGAACCCACACTGCATATCAGACATTAATACAATTGAGAGAATCCAGAGATATTTTAATGAGAAGAGTCCTCCACTCCTCTGCTTGCAACAGAATCCCGTATGCCACCAGGCTTGAAATTTTGGGCTTAGACAACTTAGAACTACGTCGCCTTCAGTCTGACCTGAGTGTACTACACAAAATTATCTGCCCTACCTGTCAATGACTACTTCAGCTTCAACCGCAATAATATCTGGGCAAGCAATAGATACAAACTTAAGGTAAACTGCTCCAAACTCGATTGCAGAAAATATGACTTCAGCAATAGAGTGGTGAACGCCTGGAATGCTCTACCTGACTCCATTGTTACATCCTCAAACCCCAAAACCTTAACTGTTGACCTCAACCCATTCCCAAGAGATCTGTAAGGGGCCTGCATAAGCGCACCAACATGCCTATCATCCCTGTCCTACTGTCCCCACTTATTCGTATCACAAAACCGGTAGCAAAAAAAATTAGATTTCACCACTGCCTCCAGTGATAAAGCACCAGATGTGGGTTTTTACCAGTTTGCACCTATTCGGTAGAACCGGTTCATCAAATCTACTGAACCGGTTAGAAGAGGTTCCACCAGTGGACCCGGAAAGCAGGCCACACCTACAGAAGAGCTTCCAAAATTTTTTGAAACCCACCACTGGTCCTTGGATATGATTATTCTACACTATCATGCTCCTATTTATAAAACTCAGTGCCTCTGTGAAAGGTAAGGATGACCACGGCGTTTGTGGTGCAATCAGAACATTGTGTGTGTTGAAGTTGTTTTAACGCAAACCAAAGATGCCTTTTTAAAAACAAGTTTACATCATATTCTTATGCATGCCAGTGCTGTGTGTGAGGTAATTTAAGGTGGTTCTGACAAGTATCATCGGCATCTTCATATCCGGTCACATGGGCGGCAAGCCACTCCCATCTGGTCATATGGGTGGCAAGCCACTCCCACAAAGGAGGCCACACCCACAGAGTAGGTTCGAACAATTTTTGAAACCCACCACTGTAAAGCACCTACAACCTCCCAGAGGCAAGCTCTTCCACTCTTCCACTTCAGGCCTTCCATCTTCTTCTTTTTTTCCTAGTACAGGAGCAGAAATGCATCTGCTGAAAGACGCTGGCGACGGAGAGATTCCCTTGCGCGAGCAAACAAAAACACGCCGTTCACCCCAGCCGTTTGTAACCGATATGATCATTAGAGGCGGTCCAGGGAAATAATCAGATGGAAAGCAGGTTCGGCTCCCCCTTCTCTTGGGTGAATTCCTTCCGCAGGAGCGTCTTCAAACAGCAGGATTGCAGTACCGTCTGAAAGATGACAATGGCAATTTGTCACGCCGCTCAAAAGAGACGATTAAAAATGTCAGGAAAGAAACAACCAAAACATAAAATAAAATTACAAACGCCTCCACGTTCTCGTAGGCAGGGATCAGCTCCAGATAAATCAAGGGGAAGACGCTAATCAGTCAAGGAACCCACCAAGGTGGAAACTTTGCACGGCGGAAGCTGGTGGTGAAGATTACAAATGGTGAGAGCGAGGACATTGCAGTAGCTGCAACAATGGGGACCCACCATTTGACTCCCTCGTTCAGTGCCTTCATAACTTGGGTCACTGGATGATTGTCGTTCAACAGAGACTACCTGGGAGCAAATCCCTCACTTGCTGAGAACTGATGATGTTACCTAGTTGGGTCATGAAATGTCTATTCTCTCCCCACTCCAGGGGAAGGATACTGCAAAATCCCCATTCCCTCTCCACTCCTGCAGGAAGGATACTGCAAAACCCCCATTCCCTCTCCACTCCTGCAGGAAGGATACTGCAAAATCCCCATTCCCTCCCCACTCCAGGGGAAGGATACTGTAAAATCCCCATTCCCTCTCCACTCCTGCAGGAAGGATACTGCAAAACCCCCATTCCCTCTCCACTCCTTCGGGAAGGATACTGCAAAATCTCCATTCCCTCTCCACTCCTGCGGGAAGGATACTGTAAAATCTCCATTCCCTCCCCACTCCAGGGGAAGGATACTGCAAAATCTCCATTCCCTCTCCACTCCTGTGGGAAGGATACTGTAAAATCTCCATTCCCTCCCCACTCCAGGGGAAGGATACTGCAAAACCCCTATTCCCTCTCCATTCCTGCAGGAAGGATACTGTAAAATCCCC
Organism: Thamnophis elegans; assembly: GCF_009769535.1. NCBI lineage: Eukaryota > Metazoa > Chordata > Lepidosauria > Squamata > Natricidae > Thamnophis > Thamnophis elegans. The sequence continues at coordinate 43,454,331 of NC_045553.1, forward strand.
ATTCCCTCCCCACTCCAGGGGAAGGATACTGTAAAATCTCCATTCCCTCCCCACTCCAGGGGAAGGATACTGCAAAACCCCTATTCCCTCTCCACTCCTGTGGGAAGGATACTGCAAAATCTCCATTCCCACCCCTCTCTGTGGCCACCCAGAGGTGGTATTTGCTGGTTCTCTGAACTAATCAAAATTTCCACTACCGGTTCTCCAGAGCCTGTCAGAACCTGCTGAATTTCACTCCTGATTTGCCTGCTTTCAAACTGCTAGGTGGGCAGGAGCTGGAGCAAGTGAGGGGAGCTCACCCCATTGCGTGGCGCTCAGATCTCGAAGCTCTGTCAAGCTTTCCCGCTGACAAACTCAGCATCTTTAACCACTGAGCTATCATGCTCAAACATACAAGGGATTATTTCAATGCTGCTTCAGAGGGCAAGCTCCAATGAACTTCAAAATGGACCTTTAAGTCCCTTCCCCCCCACCCCGATGAAGCTTAGACCCCAATTCTCTACTTGCTGGATGCTTCACCTCCCTTTTCCACTGAGAAATAGCAAGGCTGGATATCAAGGCTGGATAATATCTACAAAGCAGAGATGACCCTCCGGGAACTAATCCATTGCCATCTGTTTGTCGTTCTGCGGTTGGACAGGTTCTCTGGCTGTGGTGACAAAAAAAGGAAAAAGGGGGGGAAAAAGGACTCAAGAAATTAAATTCAGGCAGCTGAGAAATGAATGCTGTGCACATTGCTTCTTCTTACAATGCACAATCAACTTTCAGGAGAGCGTAGGGAAGGGCGGGAGGGGGGGAAGAGGGGAGTTGGCAATTAGGATGGTACAGAAAAGGAGAGGAAAGGAAAACATAGAGGAGAACGTCTTCTTTGATGAAACAAGGCTGGCCTTCAACTCAAACCAGGAGATGGTCTCTAGCTGGATCTTCAGATTTCAGAAGGGAACTTGGCTCTCTTGGTTAAGATGCCAAATTAGAAACCAGGGCACTGTGAGTTCTAGCGCTCCCGTCTTTCCATTTCAGCCCAACAGAAAAGAAGAACGGAGTTGGGAGGGACCTTGGAGGTCTTCTAGTCCAATCCCCTGCTCAAGCAGGAGACGCTATACCTATCATGGCGAACCTATGGCACACATGTCACAGGTGACATGCAGAGGCCTCTCTGCGGGCACAACAGCTGTCACCCCAGCTCAGCGGTCCGCACATGTGCATGCGCCTCCCCCAAACCAGCTAGTCTTCAGGTCTGAGCCGCGCATGTAGGGGGGATGCACGTGGGACACACACACACACACTGATGCAGGGATACATGCATGCATGCATGCATGGGGGCTACTCGCATTGCATTTTGGGGGGTTGTGCATGTGTGCATGCCCTCCCCCGTGCCTCATTTTGGGCCTGGAAGGCCTCCTGCATTAATCTGGAAGCCAAAACAGGGTGTGGGGGTACAGTTCAAGGCTCCCATGTGACCCGTTTTGGGCTTGGAAAGCCTCCTGCACTAGTCTGGAAGCCAAAAATGGGCAGGGGCGCATGCTCAGGGGTGCTCGCATGGCATTTTGGGGTTTCGTACATGCAATTTGGGCACCCGGCACCAAAAAGGTTAGCAATCACTCCCCTATACTACTTCAGACAAGTGGCTCTCCAGTCTCTTTTTAAAAGCCTCCAGAGATGGAGCACTAGGGGTGGGTTCCTGCCAGTTCTAAGCTCTTCTATAGAAGAGGTTCCACAAATCTACAGTGCCGTTTAGAACCGGTTCCAGCTCCCTCCCCCCGCCCGTCCGCACATCATCAAGAGGAAGAGCGAGAGGAGGAATTCTGGGAGTTGAAGTCCACAAGTCTTAAAGCTGTCAAGTTTGAACACCCCTGGGTTTTTTTTTTCTAAAGGGTTAGGGGTGCAAGGGTCTTGTAACTTGACAGCTTTAAGACTTGCGTGCTTCAAATGCCAGAGTTCCTGAGCCAACATTTTGGTGCTAAGCAAGAACGTTGTTAAGTGAGTTTCACCACATTTTACAAGTTGGCCACGCCCACCCAGTCACATGGCTGGCAAGCCACTCCCACCTGGTCACATGGCCAACAAGCCACTCCCACCTGGTCACATGGCCAACAAGCCACTCCCACCCAGCCACGTGGTTGGTAAGCCACTCCCACAAAGCAGGCCACACCTATAGAAGAGGTTCTAAATTTTTTTGAAACCCATCACTGTGGAGCACCCATCACTTCTAGTGGCAAGCTGTTCCATTGATTATATTTGTTCTCACTTTCAGGAAATTCCCCCTTAGTTCTAGGTTGTTTCCCTCCTTGATTAGTTTCCACCCGTTGCTCCTTGTCCTGCCTGCAGTTGCTTTGGAGAATAGATTGACCGAATGGATTGTTGTTATGTATGCCACTGTTAGTTGTACAACTAAAGGTGGCTTATAAATCTAATACTAAATAGTGATGTTCTCAAGCAAAAGAAAAAAGGAAGATAGGAAGCATATTGAACTTTGGGGTTGGACAAGACTCCCCATATTATGAAGAGCCAAGGAAACAAACTGATGCATCATTGAATAAATCAACTGAAAGTCCTCCCTCAAGGCACAAATAACCAAGCTCAAATGATCCAAGGAAAGAGGAAGAGGAGGAGGAGGAGGAGGAGGAGGAGGAGGAGGAGGAGGAGGAGGAGGAGAAGAAGAAGAAGAAGAAGAAGAAGAAGAAGAAGAAGAAGAAGAAGAAGAAGAAGAAGAAGAAGAAGAAGAGGAAGAAGAAGAAGAAGAGGAAGATCAGCAGGAAGATAGATGTATTCAGGTTCAGCTGGATGTACCATTGGAAGGATGGAAGGACCAGGTTAGGGACAGGTCATCATGGAGAAAATCTGATTGCCAAGAATCAGCACCAACTTGATGCCACATAATCAATGAAGAACTATATCAACTGATAGAATCCAACTATCAACATTTATCACCTGGCTGTTTCCTTCTAACCATCAATGGAAGGTGTGTGACCACAAAGATCAATTAGCTAAGATAGGTAGGTAGGTAGGTAGGTAGGTAGGTAGGTAGGTAGGTAGGTAGGTAGGTAGGTAGATGAATGATGATAGATAGATAGATAGATAGATAGATAGATAGACAGACAGACAGACAGACAGACAGACAGACAGATGATAGATAGATAGTTGATAGATAGATGATAGATGATAGATGATAGATGATAGATGATAGATGATAGATGATAGATGATAGATAGATAGATAGATAGATAGATAGATAGACAGACAGACAGACAGACAGACAGATCTATCTATCTATCTATCTATCTATCTATCTATCTATCTATCTATCTATCTATCTATCTATCTATCTAGTTCTACCTACTTACCGTTTTACCTATCCATCCACCTATCTAATTCTGTCTATCTGTCTGTCTGTCCATCCATCCATCCACCTACCTACCTATCTCTCTATCTCTATCTGTCTATCGATCTAGCTCTTTATCTATCTCTCCATCTCTATCGCTCAGCAAAAAGCTCATCTCCTCTCATAGCAAGGGGCCTATTGAATCAACCATCCCACTTAATAATGAAAATGTTTCCTCCAGCTTTGAATTAAGCATTAATAATCCGTAATCACGAGGATCCCTGCTTAAGTGGAAGGCAGTTACTATCAAACTGGGCAATGCAATGGTGATTAAGAGAGAGCTTGACAGGGTGAGCTGGCATCTGCTGAGGCTGGGCACTGGGGGAAGGGAGAGAAGGGATGGCTGGGACGGTGTCCTCGAAAGACTGGCGCTTTTCAGGCTGAAATCAGCTCACAGAAAGAAAACCCAGAGCCTGTGAGCTTAGCGGCCATCTTCCTTTGGCGAAACTACGATTGCTTTCTCTTGGGATCTATTTTTAGAAACCTGGCTTGCAAAAATCATTAGAATTGCTGTTCTCCAGGACTGGATCTCACCTTCTCCATCCTGTATATAAGCATGCAATTCAGATAGTCCTTAAGATTCTACGAAACACGGATGCCCATTTCATATCCATCGAAGTGAAAGCTTGCATCTGGCAAAGCCTATTCAAAGCAGCTGCTGTCTCACGATGGGGAAATTGCATTTTGCTAGGATCTTTTTAACCAGCAGAACCAGCTAACAGTAGCAAAGCAACTTCTCCTACTTTCCAAAAATTAGAAATACTGGGCTTATTCTGAAGCCAAAGATGACATTGGTTCTGTGATTCTTCCCATCTGTTTCCCTTCATAAATCCCCAACCCACAGCCTAGATCGGAGGTCAGCAACCTTAAATACTCAAAGAGCCATTAAAGTCCTAACCGGAAGCCCTCTGTTCAATTCTGGAGTCGACCGGAAGTGCGGTTCCACCACCATAGAGTCTCCTCCTAGCATGGCCTCCTTTTTCCTTTTACCGACTGGTGACAGAGAGCTGCAGCAGAGGGACGAAAGAGCCACATGCGGCTCCGGAGCCATAGGTTGCTGACTCCTAAATCTTTGACTGCAGATTTCAAATAGACAACAAGAGCATTCTACGTCCATCTCCCCAAAGGAAATAACATGACCCACAGATGTCAGAAAAGCCCCTCTCCCTTGCAGGGATCAGTGTTTAAGATTATTGAGCTAGGAACTAGGGACAGGGGAATAGATTTAGAGAGCCCAGCTGTCAGAAGGGGAGGAAAAAAAGAAGCAGTATCTCTGGGCTGGCACGAGCTCTTACTTTCTTGTTCCTCTTTCTCCATTCCCTTTTTCACAGAAGACTGATACACAGGCATACATACGCACATACGCACACACAGACATACACACACACATCTTTCTCTGCCAAAGCTAATAAAATAGCCCAGCAGTATAATGTAATCACCAGCCAATTGGGGGGGGGGGGAAGGAGGCAGAAAAATAGGAGGGGAGGAGGCTGACGATAGGGAAAACTGAATTATTCTGCTCTTTGCAAAGAGAAAACACGAGAGAAAGCCGAGAAAGAGATGCCTGTTCTTTCCCCCTTCCACGCTCCCCCGCCCACCTTATTGCACTGAGCAAATGGGATTCACACCACCCCATCCTCCCTTTGAGGAGATCACAGCGCAATTACTGCAAACTGGTAATCGGAGAGCTGTTGTGGCTGTTGCAGTTTTGATCTTACCTGGAAGGAGCTTCTCTGGAGGGAAAACTCGGTGTGGGTTTATGATCAGAGCTGTGGGGAGGGGGCCACCAGGAGCCAGGCAGTGTCGGCTGGCGGCTCCCCAGAGAAGGGCCTTCTCTGTGGCCGCTCCGACCCTATGGAATTAACTACCCCCAGAGATCCGGACCTTACCCACTCTCATGGCCTTCCGAAAAGCCGTTAAAACCTGGCTATTCCGGCAGGCCTGGGGCTGTTGACCTCATTACTGAGGTCCAGCCCCGATCAGATTGGGTGCATGGTGATGTTTTAAATTGTTTCTTTTACTTTTTTACTAATTACTTCTTTTGTTATGTAAGCCGCCCAGAGTCCTCCGGGATTGAGCGGCCTATAAATCCATTAAATAATAATAATAAAATTATACTCTGAAAGCCTCCTAAAGACTATGCATACCCTTTGGGGGGGGGGAATGGGCCCACTTTAGCGAAAAACTGGCTGTTTTTGTGAGGTCTGCAGAGTGCAAAAACTTTTTTTTTTAATTTGCCTCTTCAAAATTTTGGTGCATCTTATACTTATATCAGACTCCCATAGGGCCATGCAGAGGCAACTCTCTGGGCTGTGTTTTGAATCCAGGTTTAGTTGAGTTCTCAGATGCCATGTGGTCAGTTGAGTAAAGGGCCAATATTATCGTGCCTTTACTCCCATCCCCCCTGGGGCTGCAGTGGAGAAGTCTTTATTATGTAAAAGGGACTAGCTTGGCCTTCTTATTGGCCCATTAACAGTGGGGTTGGGCAGGAAGCTACAGGAAGCTATTCTGTCTTTTAAAACATGTTTCTTTCTTTTCACATCTAGAGAAAAATTCTGCCTTTTCAATATTTCCTAGGATATTTCATTTTTCTGGGAGAGGGCTGGATGATAAGTTCCCACAGATCTGTCCTTTATTAGTTTCCATCCATTGGTTCTTGTCCTGCCTTCAGGTTCTCCTTCTTTCTGTCAGCCCCTTAGATATTGGAACACTAATATCATGTCACCCCTAGTCCTTCTTTTCATTGAACTAGGCATAGGCAACTTCAGCTCTCTTCAACTCTTTTCTCTCTTCTTTAGAGCTGAAGAAGCTTCTTGGATAAGAAACGAAACATCTTGAAAGAAAAATTAGGAAAATTAAGTTGTCTCTCGAAAAAGCACCTTTGGAGGTTGTGATTGTGTGTGAGAAAGGCCTCTAGGGTAGAAAAAATGCTGCTGATTTTCTATATATATAAAAGTCAAATACCATTCACTCATCACGAAATCTCCAGAACTGTAAAGCCTACAAACTTGAAATTCGGCATGTATGTTCCTCTTGTCACCTTCTAGGTACTCGCTAAGAAAGGATTTTTCAAAATGACTATCAGTATTTCTTATACAGTATTATACTAACACGCATCGATGCTAAGGAGTTAGACGTTCTGCTCCCCCTCCCCACTTGAAAGGAACTCTGCTCCAACTGCCAGTTGCCTGATATGGGCGTGGCCAGTGCATGGCTCATCCAGCCTGTGGGCTGGGAGTTTAGACATTCTACTCCCCCTCCCCACCTGAAAAGTACCCTGTTCCAACTGCCAGTTGCCTAATCTTAACACGCTCTGATGCTGAGGAGTTACACATTCTACATTAATTTTCAAGCTTTAAGTGTTGATGTATCAAGCCCAATCACATAGTTTCATAGCAAAACACAGGTATCCAGTTAGTGGGGAATAATCAGATGAGAGATGGAATAGCCCACAGCAGTGCCACTGGTGGATAAAGAGACACAGAAGGTGCCCTCCATAGCTTCTCAGGCTGTGAAGGAAACCATGGGAGACCTGTAGTTTCAAGATTTTGTCCAATGTAGCCTTGCCATAAAATAGAAACAGCTCATTTTATCATGTTTCCTGTCTGGTCTACCTACCTGGACAAGGTGACATTTGTACAGAACAGACCAAAGGATCAGAATCTTTAGACCTCTGCCTGCTCTTCTTCTTGTTGTTGTTGTTTTTGTGTGTGTGTGTTTCTTTTACAGATTAAGTAAACGTAACTGAGAAATGCCAACAGCAAGCCGTGGTGTTTATCAAACCCAGGATGCATTAAGAAAGCTAAGCAGGTCAAACCTGGTTGAATGGAAGAGTGCCAGGAGATCCAAGACTATTATAGACTTCACTGAGAGGTTAAAACAATTCTTCAACGGAGACAGTGGCAAATTACTTTTTCTACCGTTGCTATGAAAACTACCCAGACATGTCCATATAACCACCCAGAGTGAAATTTGACTCAAGGGAAATTCTACTTTAACTGACAAACGCATGATCAGAAGAATCCTCCCACACACCAAGCTGGAAGTCACCACATCCGATATTGAAACGCCTTTCCTCCAAAGGCAGACAATGTTCAGATCCATGAAGCCACTCAACTCATCCTCAACACAAAGCCCTTCCCTCCACCTACGCCCCCCCCCTCCCTCCCTCCCTCTCCCGATATACACACATAAAGTTATCCCGGAAACGTGGTTCAGTGTTAGGGATTTACTCTGATGATCTTCATAATCCTCGGCCTTGATTACCAAGCCTCCAAATCCTATTAGCATTTTTGATGTTATATTTAATCTCATTTTCATGATCTCATCTTTATTGGAGTTTACCTTTGAAATCCCAGCTCTGTTCTTTGGAGTGATGGGGAAGGAGGAAGGGTTAGACTCCGCTCTCAGGGGTGGGATTCAGCCGGTTCGGACCGGTTCGAGTGAACTGGATGCTAATTTGCAAGCAGGTCAATCAGGTGGCACAGAGAGCCATATTTGCCAGCACGACAACCCTTGGCAGCCCTCAGCTCTGGCACATATGCGCCATGCTGGCCAGCTGATTTTTGGCCTTCCAGAGGGTTCAGGGGAGGCCGTTTTCACCCTCCCCAGGCTTTAGCAAAACCTCTGGAGCTTAGAGAGGGCAAAAAACAGGCCCAACGGGCCAACCGGAAGTTCGTTTAGTAAATTTCACCTCTGGCTGGCCCTGCCCACCCCTCCCAGAAGTCTCCACATGACCTGGTTCGATGCCAAGTAAGTGCAGGGTCCACTTGGAGGCTCTGGGAGGGTGAAAGACAGGCCTCATGGAAGCTCCGAAAGTCTGGAAACGGGCCCATTTCCAGCCTCCGTAACACCTCCAGAGCCTGGGGGAGGCTGTTTTCACCCTCCTGGAGGCTCGAGAAAAGCCTATGGAGCCTGGGGAGGGTGAAAATGGGCTCCCCCTACCATGGTGCAGGGGGCTGAGTAGGCCATGTCCATGCCACACCTACCCAGCAATCAGGCAGAGTACCGGTTGCTAACATTTTTGAATCCCACCCCTGTCCTCGCCCCAAAGCTTGAGGAACCAGGAAAACTTCCAAGTGGTCTCCTTGTCTAGCAGCATTCCAGAGAATAGATGATAGAATTGGAAGGGACCTTGGAGGTCTTCTTCTATCTAACCCAACTTCCTTGAGGACAATCTATGAAGAAGAAGGTGGAGTCTGCTGAACTGGGAGCTGAAAAGACAGAATGAATGCAAGAACTGGGTTCTAGAACCAAGGCAGCAGTGTCTGGAGGTCACCAAGCTTTGGAAAAACTATTGCCCTGTGTACAAAGTTAGCATCTTCCTCTCTCCTAGAAGAATGAAATATTTTGGGAAATATTTAAAAAGGCAGAAAATTATATTTCCCCTATAAAGAGAAATAGACAGCTTAAGGGAGACAGAAACTCAGAGCCTCAGCTCCCTCCCTCCCGTCCAAGCAGATACTGAGCTGGGGCAGCTTTAGAAATGCAGATTTGTTAAACCATTACTGCCTCAGCGATGCCTGAACAAAGGAAGGGTTAGCCTCCAGCCACAATAGGAATTGCCCATCAAGCCCCTTCATTGCATCAGCCCAAGCTTCAACCAAACTTATCTCAGACAAACTCCTAGGATAGGAGTCTGACAGCAGCCAATAGAATACATGCCCTTGAACAGGAACAGGAAGCTCAAGTTCAAAGCCCAGAGAGCAGATGTGGGTTCCTATCACTTCGCACCTATTCGGTAGAACCGGTTCGTCAAATCTACCGAACCGGTTAGAAGAGGTTCCACCAGTGGACCCGGAAAGCAGGCCACACCTACAGAAGAGGTTCCAAAATTTTTTGAAACCCACCACTGACACACACGCACACGCACACACACTCAGACAGAGAAAGAGAGAGAAAGAGAAAGAAAGGAAGAAATAAATAAAGAAAAAAGAAAAAAGAAAGAAAAAGTGAGAGAGATGAAAGAAAAAAAGGAAAAAGGGATAGAGACACAAAAGGAAGGAAAGAGAGAGAGAGAGAGAGAGAGTGAGAGAGAGAACACATGGCCGGCAAGCCACTCCCACCAGGTCACATGGCAGGCAAGCCACTCCCACAAAGGAGGCCACACCCACAGAGTAGGTTCGAAAAAAATTTGAAACCCACCACTGCCAGAGAGGTATAAATAACCATCAGTTTCCACTCCATGCGGTCAGCTGCCCAGGACCTCAAACCCATGTGGTCCTGTCCATCAATAAACCTTTCCAATCAGCGTCCACATTCAATTCAATTCAATTCAATTTATTGAACTTGTATTCCGCCCTATTCCCGGAGGGACTCAGGGAGGCGATCAAACACATGGGGAAGGGGCCATACAAAACACACAAAACAAAAACAGAAAACAGAGACAATTTAAAACTACCCAACAGACGCAGCAATTCGAGTGGGGCTGGGAACTCATCAGCCCCAGGCCTGCCGGAACAGCCAGGTCTTGGCGGCTTTGCGGAAAGCCTGAAAGGTGGTAAGGGTCCGAATCTCCACTGGGAGATCATTCCAGAGGACCGGAGCAGCCACAGAAAAGGCCCTCCCCCGGGAGGGTCGCCAGTCGGCACTGGCTGGCAGATGGAATTCGGAGGAGGCCTAATCTGTGGGATCTGATCGGTCTTAGGGAGATAATTGGCAGGAGGCGGTCTCTCAAGTACCCAGGTCCGATACCATGTAGGGCTTTAAAAGTAATGACTAGCACCTTGAAACGCGTCCGGAGAAAGACACGTTTCCAGTGTCTTTCTCCCCACCTGGAACTGAACCAGATGGATATCTCTTCCATCATCTGTTAGTCCACTCTCACCTTGATCTACAGAACGTTAAAAAGGTGAAGCTCTACAAAGTCCTAGGAAAGAATCCTTCCACTGCCCTTCTTTTTCCCCCTAGATGAAATTTCCTCAAGCCCTGAGGTTTTTCTGCCTTCTGCCTTTGAAATGGCACAAGGAGAACACCAGGCACGAGAGCGGCATCTCCTAAAGACCGACATTCTGATGTTTGCTCTTATTATTAAAGGACTAATGGCCCAAATTGATAATCATAGTATTAACGGGATCCAAGCAAGTTTTTGCCTCGCAAGGCACCGCAGGGATTCATTTTTCTCAAATGTGGGTTTCTTTTACCCCTGATTTTGAACTGCATAACTGGCATTTCTAAGAACGGCGTAAATTCTAGGGGAGGATGGAGAGCCTTTAGCTGGATGGATTGTGTTTTGTGGCAAAAAATAGAAACAGCTCTGCACCAGCCTCTCCTTTAATTGGCTGCACACACACACACACAAAAACCACATTTGCCTCCGGTTCACCAGGTGAGCTGCCTTTTCCCCAATTAACTAATTCACAGTTAACTCAAAGCTATTTTCTTGGTTCTCTTTCATCCCTCAAACCTTTTTTTCCAGAAGGCAAAGCAGAAGACGCTTTTAATTTCTCTCCGTTCCTTCCCACTCCACCAAAAAAAAAAGAAAAAAAACGTAGGGGGAAGGAAGGTCTTCTTTTGCAGGGAGTCTGAGCAACATGAAAAGGAAACATCATCCTGATCTGTGCAATTGGCTTCTGGATCAAAGCAACTTGTGATCTCAGGGAGGGTTGTATGTCAGGCCTGCAGTCTTCTTTTGAGTCTTTGGCCTGCCCCGCTTTCTATTATTCTGCTATGCCTTTTCTATTGTGGGGAAATGGGATTGTAAGGAGTTAGATGCTATGTAGCCATAACAACATTCTTTCTGAAAAGTCAAGGTCATCCTTTGTCTTTGCACCTCTGCACCTGACCAGGACTGGATGGGTGGAACTGCCAGCATGGCAGTGGGAGATTGGCCCATGGGATGGAGTTGTGGGTGTGAGGGCAAGATCTTGAACTTTCAACTGGGTGGGGAAAACTGGGAAGCTTTCGGATTCAGGTTTTCCCGGATGTGCCAACATAGCTCTCTTAATAAATTGGAACTTGGAGCAATACTTTGCCTTGGACTCTGATTGACGTTTGGATGCTATCTGGAACCCTGGCGTTGTGATAGGGAGTGGGGATAGGAAGAGGAGAATACACCCAAAAGCAGATGGAACAACAAGAAAAAAGAGGGTAGAAATCAGCAATGGGATTCACTTAGGTTTAATATCAGTTTGCAACGCTGAGCTTCTGCACATGTATGTGGTCTTCCATGCATGTGCTTTGCTAGCGTGCATGGCATACACACATGCATGCAGCATCGAAAACAAGGCTACATAGGACATTTTGGAGCTGGGGGGGGCACAGTTCCGCGCTACCGGTTGGTGAGATACCAGTCCGAACCAGCTGAATACCCTCTCTGGTGAAAATGGATTTTAACGAAATTACAGGGCAACTGCGCTAAATCCTTTAAATTCATTAATACGGGTAGCCCTTATGGTTTATGACGGTAATAGAGCAACATTTCTGTTGCCAAGTGAGGCAATTCTAAGCGACTCCTGTCACTTTTTAACACCTTTCTTGCCACAGTTGTTAAATAAATTGCTGCAGTGGTTAAGTTAGTAAGATGGGCTGTTAAGTGAATCTCACTTTGTCAGAAGGTCACAAAAGGCATCACATGATTCTAGGACACCGCAACCGTTATAAATAAGAGTTGCGAAGGGTCTGAATTTTGATTAGGTGAGCATAGCACTTAGCAATAGCACTTAGACTTATATACCGCTTCACAGTGCTTTTACAGCCCTCTCTAAGCGGCTTACACAGTCAGCATATTTGTCCCCAACAGTCTGAGTTCTCATTTGACCCACTTCGGAAGGATGGAAAGGCTGAGTCAACCTTGAGTTGGTCAGGATCAAACTGCGGCAGTTGGCAGAGTTTAGTCTGCCTACTGCATTCTAAATACTGTGCCACCATAGTCCTTCCTTCCTTCCTTCCTTCCTCCCTCCCTCCCCTCCCTCCCTCCCCTCCTCCCTCCCTCTCTCCCTCCCTTTTTCTCCCTTCCTTCTTTAGCACTTAGCAATACTTATACTG